>NW_023470074.1:0-5080 GCF_013731165.1 Rhagoletis pomonella | reverse complement strand
CCCCCCTAATGAAGCTTTTATCCGAAACTGCTCCAAGTCTGTACGACTTAAGCTCATAAGCAATGAGCAAGTTAAAATACAAGCAAAAACTCCCGAGGCCTACAAAATAATTGTTCAGCAACTAGAACAAAAAAACACTGAGTTTTATACATACAAGCCAAAACAAGAAAGAAGTTTCAAAGTTATACTCAGTAATATGCACTCGTCTATTGGCACCGAAGAAATCGCTGAAGCCCTACAAAATCTCGGCCATATCCCTATTAACATTTACAATATGAAACACCGAAACACTGCTACCAATGTTCATTGTAGAGCTAAAAGCAAACCCTAATAACAAGGAAATATACGATATAAAATATCTCTTCAACACAAAAATTGTATTTGAACCCCCACGCCCAAAACGCGAAATCCCGCAATGCGCTAACTGTCAATAGTATGGACACACAAAAGCATACTGGCGTAGAAGACCGGTATGTATTAAATGCGCTGGCGCACTTGTCTGCAGATTGCTCGCGCAAAACAAAATCCAACGATGTTGAATGTGCTCTGTGTGAAGGAAATCACCCAGCAAACTATAAAGGCTGCATGGTGTACAAAAATCTGCAGAAACTTAAATACCCACCATTAAGAAGAATGGAGGACAACAATCCCAAAAGTATCAGCCAGCAGCAATCAGCCCCACTTTCACCCAATCGAGTCTCGCAACCGCCTCGAAATTTACTTTCTTACTCCCAAATGTTGAAAAGCACACAAGATCCGAGTCCTAGTAACTCAATCCCTCAATCAAAAGAAAACGCCTCTGATGCCTCAAGCGAAATGCGAGAAATGATAATGCTTCTCAAGCAAGTTATGCAACAAATCACAATCATTCTCGTCACCCTTACGACGAAGTTCGGCATCCCTACAATCCCATGAATATTCTCCTGTGGAATGCTAATGGCCTATCAAAACACGTACTCGAGGTTAAAACGCTACTCAAGTCTAATAATATAGATATTCTCCTAATAACCGAAACCCATTTCACCGAAAAGAGCTATTTTCAAATACCGAATTACAAACTCTATCACACAATGCATCCCGATAAAAAAGGACATGCTGGGTCAGCTATATTAATAAAAAACAATATTAAACACTTTAATATTAACTCATACTGCACAGAAGCTATCCAAGCTACTAATATAGTTGTCGAGTACTTGAAAGGCCAAATAACAATCTCAGCAGTATATAGCCCACCCAAGCATGCGATCAAGTCAGAAGATTATGTTAAATTCTTTAAACTCTAGGAAGCAGGTTTTTAGCTGGAGGAGACTACAACGCAAAACACCCACAATGGCGATCTCGCCTCATCACTCCTAAAGGCCGACAACTCTTTGCGGCTATGGCAAGATTAAATCTTCACTCAGC
Organism: Rhagoletis pomonella; assembly: GCF_013731165.1. NCBI lineage: Eukaryota > Metazoa > Arthropoda > Insecta > Diptera > Tephritidae > Rhagoletis > Rhagoletis pomonella. Next base: position 3,676 of record NW_023470074.1, on the reverse strand, counting down.
CTCCTCAGGCTCACCAACGACAGAACTAACTGGAATCTCTTCCAAAGCCTACCATCTTCAAAATTAAATTTGAACCACTCGCTGAAATCTAGAGAAGATATCATTGCAGCTGTTGAACACTTCAATAGCTGCATCCAACAAGCTGCTTGGAGATCAACACCCATTCTAAGCAAATCACAGCGTACAAGAATCTCTTCTCTAGTAAAAGAAAAACTGACCAAAAACCGCGAAGCTAGAATGAAGTGGCAGCAGACTAGACATCCTGAAGACAAAACAAGATTAAATACGCTAACGAGAGAGCTCAAAGAAATCTTGCAAAAAGAACGGAATTCCCAACTTCATCATTACCTCAGTAACTTAGATGCAACAGCTGCCAGCGATTATTCCCTCTGGACAGCAGCAAAAAAATTTAAGAGGCCAACTTTGGCACAACCCGCCATCAGAATGGAAAACAACCAATGGGCTAAAAGTGATCTCGAAAAAGCAAGCACATTTGCACGTCACCTAAAAAATGTGCTTGCTCCGCATGAAATTTAACCCTCTCCCTATACTGCACAAAAAGTAAGACAAACTCTCGAACAACCCTTCCAAATGGACCCACCCATAAAAAATTCTCAAAATCTGAGTTAAGGAAGCGATTAAAAAACTCAAAGCTAAGAAGGCTCCCGGTTACGATCTAATCACTGGAGAAATATTAAAACCGCTCCCGGAAGAAGGAATCACTTTCCTGACTTATATTTATAACACAATTCTCTCATCTGGTTTCGCTCCACCTCAATGGAAAGTTTCCCAGGTAAAAATGTTTCCTAAACCAGGAAAAAGTGCAGACAGAGTTGAGTCATATCGCCCAATCAGTTTGCTACCCATCGCCTCTAAATTCTGGAGACTCTTTTTCTCCAAAGATTGATGCCAGTAATAGAACAAAGAAAGATTATCCCTAATCACCAATTCGGTTTTAGGAAAAAACACAGCACAATCGAACAAGTTCACAGGCTTGTAAACTGCATTCACACTGCATTCGAACACAAAAAGTATTGTACAGCTGCATTCCCCGATATATCTCAAGCTTTCGATCGAGTATGGCATGACGGCTTACTTTACAAAATAAAGAGTACCCTCCCAATAAACTATTATATCTGTATCGAGTCCTATATCAAAAATCGATTTTTCTTTGTTAAGCAAGGCGAGGAGCATTCTGAACTCTACGAAAGTTCAGCTGGTGTACCTCAAGGCAGTGTGATGGGTCCCATCCTTTACCTGTTATACACATATGATTTACCAGCATCCGAAGGAGCAATTGTTGGTACATTTGCAGATGATACTGCAATTCTCGCAATGGACACCCTTCCAAAACTCGCCTCGGTTAAACTCCAAAATGGCCTCAAGAAAATAACACAATGGCTGAAAGATTGGCGAATTAAGCCAAATGAAACAAAATCTGTCCAGGTTACGTTCTCCCTTAAACGTAAAACCTGCCCGCCCGTAAAACTCAATAACGTGGATATTCCACAGCGTGATGCGACAAAATACTTAGGCATGCACCTCGACAGCAAGCTTACGTGGAAAACTCATATTTTCACTAAACGCAAAGCACTGGGAATGAAGCTCAGAAATTTACATTGGTTACTGAACCCGAAGTCTCAAGTCTCACTCGAGAGTAAGCTCTTACTCTATTCATGTGCTTTAAAACCAGTAGGGACATACGGAATACAATTATGGGGCTCTGCAGCAACCTCCAATATAGAAATACTCCAAAGATTCCAATCAAAAACTCTTAGAATGATTGTGAACGCTCCGCTCTATGTCACAAACAACCAAATACACCGTGACCTTAAAATCCCTACTGTTGCTTCCGAAATTAAAAAGCACGCCTTGGCGCACCGACAAAAAATTCATGATCACCCAAATCCTCTTATTTCTACATTCACTTCTCATACAGTGTCATTCCAGCGCCTTAAAAGGAAATCAATATTAGGTCTCTAATAATATTGAATACCTGCGAATAGAATATGGTTGCGCCAGTGGGTGTACTCCATACATGATTATTTCCTTATTTAGTATTTAAGTTTCAAATATTGCTTAATGTTAAAAATAAAAAAAACAGATCGCAATAAAAATATGAGTTCAAAAAAAAAAAGTACCAATTAAAAAGAATTTTAAAAATTACTACATTTTCCATTTTATTTTTACCTAAATCACCTAATGTACTCACCAAAAAACATTTCTTAAAATACAGTGAAAGGTCGCATAGACGGACGCTCTAATAAGCGCATTGATTATTGGGAATCCGAAAGCGAATGGGAATGCGAATATTCGCAACAACCCTGTTACATACCGCCACCTTAATTCACAATGGCCCTAACCAGCGAATTTTTTATTTTACAGGAAAAGCAAAAACATTACAAAAATCAAATCATTCATACGGATAGGGCATTTTAAAAAATGGCACAACTCCGTTGTTTTTGGTACTAACACTTTAAAATTTTTAGTGAAGGTGTATTTTAATATATCCTACCAAAAGCTGTGAAAAACTCAGTTTAGAAAAAAGTGTTGGTTAGGGCCTTTGTGAATTAAGGTAACGATATATTCGTTTCAATCATTTCAAATGGGGCTCTTTGGGGAATTTAATGTTGTTTACTTGTCGGGCAATATCATTTTCATAGGGATATACACTGTATCCTTGGCTAGAAACTTCTGTGGTAAAACTCTCCCCTACGTCTCCCTTCTTTGCTATTTAAAGTCAAAGAGTAAGCTCCTTCAATAGGGATTTCCAGCAGAAATGGTCAACGTCTGGCTATAAAGAGAAAAGGCTATAGGTCTAACCTTTAATTAGGTATGAATTACGTAACTATCTGAGACCCTCATCATCCGTGATTCCAATAATTGAAATGGTTATAAAAACTTTGTGCTTTTTTTTTTTTTAAATAACAATATTCTGATTCGGCTTACAGCCACGACTTCGAAAACAAAATTTTTTTCAAAAATTTTCATTCCTGCAAAATAATAATTTATTTTCCATATCCACCTATTTAACTCGCTATAAGAACAAATTTTTTCAAATCAGAGGCAGAAGAAAGTATTAAAAATCAGTTACAAAAACTGAATTCAAAAACGCTGATGACGTTACAAAATGAGTGCATCACAAATTCACTGCGTTGATTTTTAATATTTTTTATGCGGATGGCTTTTTGCACTTTTTTCTTATGGAAGAAAATGCGCACAACCGTTTTCAAAGAAAATTAAAAAAAAAAGTTTGCGCCAGTTTTGCAATCGCTTAAATCTTGCACTTATTATACTAAAATTTAATGGGCTACAAGACTGCATACTCAAAAAAATTCTAAAAAAAAATAAAAAAATTTGTAAATTTTTAGTGTGCTCATTTTATTCAACTTCGGTGTAAAAACAAATTCATAACTAAAATTATTGTATATAAAAAATATGAAATTAAAGCTTAATTGAAGGCTTATCTTAAAGAAAAACGAGCTCATTTCGGTGAAAAAAAATCTCGATTGGTGGAAAACTAAACTAAAATACGACAAATTGACATATCTGGACTGCAAATATTTGAGCGCTCCAGCCGCCAGCGTCCTAAGTGACCAATTGTTCAGTGCATTGTTATATACGAGCCTCTAAGAAATCGCCTCATGGGAGAAAAGGCAGCAAAATTACTTTTTTT
>NW_023470073.1:0-5080 GCF_013731165.1 Rhagoletis pomonella | reverse complement strand
TATTCTTTAGAACGTTCCTGATGATATGTTAACGTATATTTCAAACGTATTCTGTTTATTCTGGCTGTGAAATGTAATTATCTGGAATGTATAAAGAAACGCAGCCATAATCAGTCTGCCTTCTTGAGAGCTATAGGGGTATGAGCGATTGATACCTATTCGACAATTGCATAGGCGTGTAAGTTAGGGTTAGATTTGTCGCGAAGAGAAAAAAGCTTGAACTCCGGAACTATGGCCCTATGACTTATTCAATTTGACCAGAACCTACAACTGTACCAGCTGTGCCTTCAGGTAAATCTAAAACTTTGTGAACCGAATACTTTTCCTAAATGCTTGGAGGCCGTTTTTTTTTTTGTTTTTTGTTTATCAGACTTATTATGGGGTCAAAGTTCTTTCTTGAGAGCTGCATACTGGCCTTTAGGTATGAAGAGAGCAATTTGAAATCTCTAACGGTGAGTACTGTTACTATATTTGTGATTACCTATTGAGTACGTGACAACGCTAAAGCATGTGTTAATATTTTCAATTTCATTAATTTTGCAGAAAAAGTTACAAATTTTTATTAAATAAAAACTTTTAAATCATTTTATTTGCCTAAATTGGTGTGTTAAAAAGTAAGTTTTTGCGTTTGCATTTAATAATACAAAGTATCCAGTGCAGAATATTAATCATGGAGGAAATAATTATGTGCGCGGCTATTATTGTGGAGCAGGAAGAAATTATACAGAGAAGACGTCAGACAGTTTTTTTGACAGTTTTACCCTTGCAGTTGGGGTGGTTTTAATAAAATTAATTAAATAATTGCATGGTAAACTAACTTTATTTAGTATATAACTTGATAAATTTGTTAATTTAGCCACTAAAGCATTTTAATACAGAAACACATTTAACGTATCATTCCGTCAATCACACATGTTTCACACTTATCACCCTGTATTAAAATTATTCATTACCGTTTTGCTGATTAGCGAGTGTCAAGGAACTCGAGCTATTAAACGTCATTTTGGCTTTTCACATTAAAAATTTTGGAAAAGCGGTTGCGGTAAATTGTGTGCAAAAATAAAAACTATACGCAAAAACAGTGTGAAAAGCACAAAATAAAACCATTTCAAACAATATTTACTGTAGCAATTCCAACAATTTCCCTACACATTCGCACGCAACATGTTGATTAAAGTTAAGGTGAGTAGGCAATAATTGAATTTTCTGGATGAATTTGCGAATCATTGTTGATGCAATGCGGGGCTTAAATTCCGCAGGCTGCTTATGGACATCTTGACTTACATACATTTAATTAATTTTCATCTATTATTATGCTAGACATTAACTGGTAAGGAAATCGAAATCGACATTGAGCCTACAGACAAAGTGGACAGGATCAAGGAGCGAGTGGAGGAAAAGGAAGGTATACCACCACAACAGCAGCGACTCATCTTCTCTGGAAAGCAAATGTAAGGCAAATAAATTATGTATGTACGAGTATTTTTTTTTTATATAACCTTTATTTTCATATCCAACAAACCTAATGGCACCAAATATTTCTGTGGTATAAAATAGTAGCTTATGTCGAAAGGCTGGCTTTAGTATAAAGCAACATTCGCAGCATACGATTGCGAATGACCCATTCGCGCCGAGCCATTGAAGAACTTTTGGCAAATAAACGTGCAAAAAATAGTACCGATAGTAGCAAATCAATATTTCTATTAAGTCTCATCAAAAAATTCCTTGTCGTTTAAAGAATTAAGGGAATGCCGCATTACACTAAAGCCAGCTTTCCGACATAAACTACTATTCCATACGAACACACCCAGTAGATAATTTCAAGAGTTAAAAGCCCGAGAATCAAGAGGCCTTCCACTCTACATTCCTTTCGTTTTTGTATGGAGTGGCACAAATTGAAAGGCTTCTTCTTTCGCTACCCATGGAAGGCATTCCAGAAGTCGTTTGTTTCAAATATGTGTTATTGCAACTTATAATGTTTATTTAAATTCATTTTGAATGCTAAACAATATAAATTTATGCATTCGCGTAAATTGTAAATGGATAAGCCCTTCTAGAAGGCATGCAAGGAAGCACTTTACTTAAGAAGGCCTACCTAAATTATCTTCTGTGCAGATGTATTCAGTTGATATATATTTTTATTCAAATGGATTCTTCGCCGCAGTAAATGTGCTTTTCTCTTCCAGGAATGACGACAAAACCGCCGCCGATTACAAAGTTCAAGGTGGCTCCGTACTTCATTTGGTGCTGGCGTTGCGAGGTGGACTGTTCTTATTTAAGGCATAGAAAAAATAAAAACAATTTATATAAATGAAAAGCAAAAACGTTGTGGGGCTAAAACACGATTTATTGAGTGGGTGCGCAACACAAATCGAATCTCGATGCAATCTCAATGAAATGATGTTTGCACTCGTTTGAAGAATTAAAAGAATAACGATTTTTTATTAAAATTTGCCCCATTTAATTACTAAAAACATTAAAGAGGCAGGCGTGCCTTAAATCATGCAAATAAATTTAATGCGCACGCATGTCAGCTAGCACTTGGAATACGTCCGACCAATAAACGATTTTTAGGTGTACATTGTTTTGGTTTTAGGCGCGTCAATAGTACTTCATAACCAACTTCTTCCGCTTGCAGCTTGCGGTCAGTATCAACAATATCCATACATAGCTGCCCTTGTCGTGTAGTTTCTGGGCGGCAGTTTAAGGTACCCAGTTCATGTGCTTGGTCAGCGGTATGTGCTATATACAAATAATCTCTTTCAGTCAACACTCCGCGAAAGCGGTCACTCAAGGGATATGGAATGTGTGGCATTGGTTGTAGCGATCCGTAGCAGCAAGGACAACAAGCAAACTTTGCGTGCGAGCGCCGACACTGTTGAAGCACAATGTCGGTGGCCGTGCCGCATGCATGCAACGAGGTGCCAACATCAAAATTACCCTCGAAGTAATCAATATTACACTGATAGAATCTGCAGTTTTTCAGTCCCAACTCAGTGGCACGCTGCTTCGCGCGTTCTAAGGAAATTGCTTTATTTTCCATCAATATTATGGTGCACTTAGGTAATTGCAATGCCAGCAATATTCCCAAATGACCTGTCCCACTGCAGAAATCGACGATTCTCTCGTTTGGGTTTGCTAATGATATGACCGCGTTAGCAACATTTTGTAGTTGTTGGCGTTTCCGTATAATACGTTCTCGGGGTAACGCCGAACTCTTTTCATGTTCTGGTTCTAGAGCATCCCAATCAATATGTTCCTCCTCAAATGTCGTTGCTGACTCACTGTTAAACTTCAGTTGCAACATTTCTAATTTATTCAGAGCTGCATCGACTTTACTTTGATCGGTAAAAATTCGATTGCGCGGCTTATATCGCTTAGGATCGCTCTTGTATAGACTGGCAGCTTCGCAATCGGGAATTTTAAGTAATGGAATTGATGGATTAGCTGATTGATGCAGGTACAATTCATTTAATATTTGTCCACAGCTGCGATCAAAAGTGTCAATCTGTATATCACACGGTAAAATGATACTTTAAAGTTATGTTTTTTTTAATGGGTCGATTACGGATAGCAACGCAACCTAAGTTGGGTTACCGCTAGGCAATTAAGTGAATTTTGAGGTACATTTGAGTGAAATTAACCGCAATAAAATTTTTCAATTGCCAATATAGGAACTCAGTTGCCATCTTTAATAAATTTTCAGCTCATGGCAACGCAACTGAAGTTCGGTCGCCATACATAATCGGTGCACAAGTTATTGGTCAACTTACCTCACTCAGCCACGTATTGATAAGTGGAAAATGCACCAACATATCACAATTCCTAAATATTAAACACATGAATGTGTATAACAATATATCGGCTATAGTAAAGGCGATTCCTTCTGCAAAACGGTGTTCAATAGGCAATTGCTCCTTAGGTATGCTACAATCGAATATAACTTTCCCCTTTTTTTTGTCGCCCGGTACCTTGTTTTGTTGGTGCGCTTGTTCACGTGCAGTTTTATATATGTTATGCATCCGCACTGGTTCGTTCATGTGTCGTTCAAAACGTGGTACTACCTTTGGTATCTCATCCAAGGCGTCGCCGGATTCCAATGTACACAACAGCCGGCTGATTGCATCGACGACATCTACTTCGCAAAACCGTGTCCAAATGGATGCCTCCGCTGGGGCTAACAAGCAGGCACCTTTGAAGCCCAGTAATTTACGGCGCTCTGGACATTCCTGTCGTGAAACCAGTTCCCTGCAAACAGCACACATGGCTGCTATGAAGGTATTTTCATCTTTTTCATAAATAGGTAATTTAAGGTCGCTTATAGCCTCAACACTTGTCGCGTCTTTGCAATGTATCTTTTCCTCGGTTAGCTCGCGTCTCAACGATTCTGAACGGAGGCGCACTTTGCCCCCCTGGATAGTGGAGCGCACGAAATTTAATTTAATGTTTGAAGGTGATTGTAGGTATTTGTACATGTATAATGCCATGAATGACTGAATACTGCTGTAGATTTCTGTATTATCATTGCGTGTGTTTATCTCTATTTCTATATATAATTGATCCATTGTAAGGAGGTTCGCAAAGAATTTTAATTCAGGAAATTCGTCAACAAACTCTTTCTTTGGTTATGTTTACATACAAATGTCATATGTGCACAAGGCCAACGGAATGCAAATGAAGGGTTGCACTTGGATATATTATTTTTTTTTAATAAAAAAAATTAAGTTTTGCGCTTTTCTTGAATATTAACATATTTGTTATTTAATACGAAACCTTAAATCTATAAACACTTTCATTGCAAATTTAAAATTGTAAATACTTTTGTTGTATATTTTTTTCGCGTTTTACAAAACTGGCACCCAATTTAGAGCTTTTGCAGAGAGCTTTCGCATTTATCAAATCAGCTGGTTCCCCTATAATTTACAAATTACGCCAACGGAATTATTTGTTTAGTAAACATGGAAAAGTAGAACTTTATATGCGCATAGAAAAGTGCATTTAAATATTATGCGTAGTACAATCAAACAAAATCTCATTTGCATAAATCGATAAATTATCACTAATCTGCGTATTAGTTATA
>NW_023470072.1:0-5081 GCF_013731165.1 Rhagoletis pomonella | reverse complement strand
TTTCCATTTCGGTCAACCGCGCAAATTATTTATCCAATCGGTTTTTTGCTAGTGCGGTTCTTGTGTAGGTATAAACAAGGTATATTAAAAAAAATACCTCTCCATAAAAAAATATCGTTATTTTCGTATTTAAAATTAATCGGAATTTCATGGGGGGTTATCAAAACTCGTTTTAATCGAAACTTTGTTTTTTCGGCTATGTTTGTTATTATTTATTGGCCCAGATGTAAATATTGAATGACCTAACATATTTTTAATATTTACGGAACTACCATTTGTATGCAACCCTGCCTGTCCTATATTCAAGTAGATGTAATTCGAAAAATTTAAACGGATTTCTTCAAATCAACCTGAGCTGCGGACATATTGCGAATTCATTTTTAAATATTAAATTTAAATATTTAAATATTCCAATGTATATTTTTAGTTAATGCAGATAGTGCGGATTTAAAGTATTTTATAACCGTTACATGGGGAACATAAATTTAAGGCAGATTGATATTAACAATTTTTACACAATTTACGATTGCAATTAATTTCTTTCGAAACTATAATCTAAATGATTGCAAGTTGTATTTTTTACGATCAAAACAGATTCCAATATTAGGTATATTATGCGAATGCAATCCAATTTGATTTGAGTTATTCAGTTTTAGATACATTTATATTTCTGTGTTCGTATGAAACAGTAGTTTATGTCTGGAAGCTGGCTTTAGTATAATCCGGCATTCCCTTTATTATTTACAACACAAGGAATTTTTTGATGACCCTTAACAAGAATATGGACGTGCTAGTATCGGAACTATTTCTTGCACGTTTATTTGCCAAAATTTCTTCAACGGCTCGGCGCCAGTGAGGGTGTGCTGCGAATGCCGCATTATACTAAAACCCGCCCTTTGACATAAGCTACTATTCCATACGAGTGGGGCACGTGCGAAATGCGCATTTTCCCAGTTGCAGTACTGCAGTAACTCGAGCAACTGTTGAATACAGGAAAAATTTATATTATATGGTTCCGCTAAAGTGCACTACTACCGTGTATAAATTGGTCGACATTCTAATAAATCAAGCAATCTTATTGTATCGTCATCGCCGCCAGCCACCAAGAAATTTCCACTTGGGTGAAATGCAACATCATTCTCCGGCGACGAATGCACTGTATTAGCTCGCCTTCAGCTATGTCAAATATCTTAACGCGGTTACAACTTAATGCTAAAGCCACCAGATTACCGTCTGGATGCCATGCCAGCTGTCGTCCAATCCCTCTTCCCTTGGTGAACGTTCGCACACATTCGCCTGAAAATGTATCGCAAATTCTTAACTTGTCATCGCCGCACGATGAAATTAACTTACCATTAGGGCTGAATTTCGCAGCGCGCACCCATTTGTGTGTCCAGTGAAAGATGTGTATTTTGAATCAGTATTTTGATGGCTATTCGCCATTTTTCTAGTCTGCAAACGAATAAGCTGACGAAGATGCAAACAAGTTCAAGCACATTGTTGCATTCTACCGTACTTTTTAAAAGCTTTAAAATCTTAAAACATATGTGAAAAACTTTTATAATCTGAGTATTTCTAATGACGCAATCAAAACGAAATTTTATAAATAGCATTTTTAAAAAGCAATCATCTAATATTTTTCAAGTTTTTGGGCATATATGTTACCATTTGAACAACAAATACTACCAAGTTTTAAGAGACTATTTAATGCAACTCAGGTCAAAAAAGAGCAGTTTAGACCAAAATAAGCAACTATAAAAAACAGATGATCGCAGCTGTGGCCCAGGATGACGTCTGTTGCTGAGATATCTCACTTGTATTTGTACACAATGATCGAAAACATGTTTTCGTTGCTATAAGTGGTTTTCGACCTGAAACTTGTGTTTTCGTCCATGTAAAATCTGTCAAACGAAAACCAGTTTTCGCCGAAAACTACTTGAAAACTCACGTTCCACTTATTCCAATCGTTGTCTTCACTAGTATTTTAGATATATTTATGGAAGTGGAAGTCATATTTTATCATCTTTAATACGCCAGCTGGGATTTATTGTCAATTAGCTGGCCAAATTAAAATATGAACAAAAGAAAAAGGTTGCTAATGATAAGAATATTAGGTATTGAAGTTGGCTGCAGAAAACGGCGAAACTGTGCTTATTGTTGGTGTTACTTCTGAATTGCTGAAAAATGTATTGTTTTTATAATTGTCTGGACGCCTACTTTACACAACAATTTTACAACTAATACATATTCAATTGTCTTGTCTCAGATTTCCTTATGTAAACGCAGCGTTAATGTTTGAGAATGGGCGCGTTCATAAGACGTAACTGTTGCGTTACAGTTGGCTATTTGTCTTAGGGCCGGCTACTCAATATCTGGTTAACACTAATCTCCGGCTAAACATAGTTATCGACGTTACCGACTCCCTGTTATATGCATGGAGTCGAAAACGTCGATAACGATGTTTAACCGCAGCTGAGTGTTAACCAGACATTGAGTAACTGGCCATTAGAAACGCACAGTTGAGTAGTTCCGCTCAGCTCAACAGTTGGCAGCTTTCTGTCATTTTTTCCAGCGGAGAATTTTTACGCTACCTGTACTCAATCGGTTGGGCTTAGCCTAAACAGCTGATCGAAAAGACTCACGGCCGCTTATATTAAATTTAACGCCGCTTTGTTAGGTGGCAGTTGCAAATAAATGTATTCTATTTTATATTACTGATGTGATAAAGTAACTAAAATATTTTATAATAATACTACGTTTCTCTATATATGTTTTTAAGATGTTTGCTATATAATTATACACTGTTTAATTCATTATAACTGTACGGGCAAACTAATTTGTTCGGCCGGCGGCAATACTGAGAAAATAAAAAAAACGCGAAAGAGTTCTGCTTAGAATTCAAGATGCAAATGCTCAGTTTTATTTGTTGTAATGTGCCTGATTATACAGTCCAATACAAAGGAGCATAACGTTATGTGCGTCAATATGTATGCCTGAAAATTCCAAATGCAGTTAAACATATTTACTGATCTACATACATATAGTTTACCAGTTTGCGAAAACAATAGCAACTAAAACTATGTGCCAAAAACAATAGCTTAATATGTGCATTCATACATATTTACTCAAATTTCAAGTTCAAGGGCGAGCAATTAGCCTAATTCTTTGTTCTTATCATAAGCAAGTGATAGTGTTTAAGCCAGTGGTCGGCGCTTCATACCACAATTGTGGAAGATCAACTCACACCAGTGCTGCCGCTGTCACTTCAATTGAAGTTTTTCACTTCACTTTGGAAGCCGTCACTACGTCACTTCATTCTACTTCGCTTTACTTCACTATCCACAGATTAGATTTATCTCCAAAATAAGAAATTTTCTTTAGAATAAATGATTTATTTAACCAAAATTAATAATCTTTCATACAAATTATTGTTAAGGTGGAAGTCTGGTAACGTAACTTTTCATGAAATATCTCTAAAAGAAGTGTAATAAATTTCCGATCTGGCATCGGTGCCTTGACAGAAGTCATTTTGATTTTGATTTTCGCAAGATACATACATTTTTACCAGATTGGAACATATTGGAAAGCGCACAAAAATGTCTGGGTAAGTAAATTTTCGTATTTATTTAGGAAATATCTGACAAAAATAGTAATTATACATTAATTTTTATTTACTTACATGCATCTTTCATTTTACAGGAAAAAGCCTGTATCGGGTCTGAAGAAAATTTCGAGGTAAGTTTTACCCGATCATCTACATATATGTACGTTTTCTAACCTCAAGTTCCTTTTTAGCTATTTTTTGCAAGACCGTGGCGGGGCCGCCAAAAAACAGCATGAAGGCGGGAAAAGTAAAATGTAAGTTTTACGGCTTATTTTATTATATTCTTTAAAAACGTTTAAATTAGTATTTGATATTTACGGGAAACTTTATATTTGCAATGCCGAAATCTCGACAAATGAGGATGGGGAATTTTACACGCTTGTGACCTATTTTTTTTCTGAGGATTGCGGTGTTGGAATAGATGAAGGCGGTGATGTTGCTGCTTTCGAAATAATTGCAAGTTTTTCTGATGAGTTTGTTGCGTCTGGAGATGATACGTTTACTGTTGGTGGTGGAGGTGATGTTGCTGCGCCTCCTGAATATTCAAATTATTATGGAGATGGTGCATTTGCGATTGATAGAAGTGGTGGTGATTTTTCCGCGAATCCTGAATCTGCTGGCTATTATGCAGATGGTGCGTTTTCGGTTGGTAGAGGTGGCGATGATGTTGTTGCGATGCCTGAATCTTCAAGTTATGAAGATGGTGCGTTTGCTATTGCTGAAGAAGCTACCATTGGGCCTCTAGATGCCTCATCCAATACTGAACTTTCTATCGATTTAAGTGGTTGCGCTACGCAAATTAATGCTTCCACTAGCACAAGAAAGAATTTTCAACAAAAGTTTTTGGAGCGGTGGCTGGAAATGTTTACCTGGATGGAAAGTAGGATTGGCAACAGTTTTTGTAAGTTTTGTAAAAAATATTTATCGAACAATATTACTAATTTAGAAAGACACACGGTAAAGGGGAAGGCCATACAAAGTGTGGAGCTGCACTTAAAAATCAGCCAAAGCTAGATAATATTAAGCAATTGACGGCATATCAGACAAAAATTAATAACATTAAAACAGCCGATTTAAAAACAATATTTTTTTGTGTCAACATAATCAACCTTTTTCAATGGTTCAACCATTAATTGAGCTTATTAAAAATGTAGGAAGAGATACTGACGTGGTTAAAGAGTTGAAGTGTGGCAGGACAAAAGCGAATGAAACAGTAAGAACTTCATTATATGAAAATGGTTTAAACCAATTGAGTGATGTTTTGCGCAAACAGAAATTTTCTTTAATCATTGATGAGACCACTGACATAAGCTCGTCAAAATGCTTAGCTCTGGTTGTTCGTTACTTTGACTATGAAGAGGGTCGAATTCGTGATCGATTTTTAAGTTTAATTGAGTTATCAAAGATTTTTTTAATAATGAAAATATTCCAATGGAAAATATTATAGGTTTTGCAGCAGACAATGCTGCCGCAATGA
>NW_023470071.1:0-5082 GCF_013731165.1 Rhagoletis pomonella | reverse complement strand
ACGTACAAGCCATTGCTGGGACGGGGGTGGTTTCGCAACCAAATACACGCTTATATAGCGAGCCGCTTGCTGCAGACTTCAGTGAGCCCTTAAACCGAATAAGTCGGAGTGGCCCCACCGAATCTCCTTCTTTTCTGCCGTAGTCCAAGGATCCACTCGGATTGATTACCGCATCTCGCACATGGGTTGTTCACGTTGCCCAGAGTGCGCGAACGAGCACGCAATAGTCGGGATTGAGTATAGCCGTGCAACTGTAACTGCATATCCAGTACAACGACTATACCCCATTGCACTCCCACGGTCAGACGAACTTTCATTTGATTATTTTTTATTCATTTTTTTTATAAGTTCTATATTTTTAACGTTCCCTTCAGTTAGTTGTTGTTGACTTTTTTAATAAAGTTAAGCTCTAAAAATTTCAATTAACTAATACTAAAATAAAAATGTTTATATAAAATAAAACAAATGAAAATAAAAATAATTAATAAATCAAATAAAATTTAAAAAAGTAAAAAAATAAAATGAATAATAAAAACACGCAACTCCCACCACTCGGCAACCACGGACGCCAAATTCGCTTGCTTTGTTTGCTTACTTGTACAAAACATAGCAGCTAGCCGCTTTTACCAGTGTTGTCATCGAAAATTCCACTAATCCGAGTTAATTCCCAAAAATTGTGTGCCTTTGTTCGGCTGCTTATGCGCATTTGAAAGAGGAAAATGCATGAGTTAATGCAAATAAAGCCCGTTTGTCACCCGTATAAGTCCCTACGATAACAACAAATATAAATACAACGTATAACTGTCTGCATTATAGAGCGCGTGATTACATATGTATTTACAGTGTGACTCAAAATAACTGTCACTGTTTTTACTTTTTTCCTAACCCTAAGAAATTCAATTTGGAGGATGGTTCCGTGCGCAGAAGTGGAAAACTTTTGACTGCCATTCACCTGGGAGTGGCCAGAAGCGATTCTTGTGCGTACGGTTCAAATCGCAGCTCATAACGTCCGGATATTTATATCCACGTATCCTCTGGGTAGCAACCAAACACCCGTTTGGAAGCGAGCTAAAGTGAGAAGACGTAAAACTTCGCGTGCGCTGGGCTTGGGTCCCGCCACTTTAAAACTCCGCCCAGTGAAAAAAACAGCCTCGGATGAGACCCCCTTTTTCGACCACGGCTAACGTAGGACTATGATTTAAGGGTAGGCACCTGGAATATCCGGACCCTTAATGGGGAAGGTGCCTCTGCCCGGCTGGTTGATGTCCACGGGAAGACAAAGGCTGACATCACCGCCATCCAAGAAATGCGATGGATGGGGCAAGGAAAAGTAATCGTCAAGCCTTGCGACGTCTACTACAGTTTCCACGTAAAGGGGCGCAAATTCGGTGTTGGATTCGTGGTAGGAGAGACTCCGACACCGAGTACTGGCGTTCACCCCGGTGGACGTCTAGCCACAACCGCATCAAAGCTAGATTCTTCAACATCTCGCTCATCTGCGCCCATGCCCCGACGGAAGAGAAGGATGAGGCGTCCAAGGATCTCTTCTATGAGCTTGGAACGTACATATGAGCGCTGCCCCCGACACGATGTCAAAATCGTGCTTGGCGATTTTAATGCCAAGGTGGGCAAGGAAGGGATCTTTGGCGCCACTGTAGGAAAATTCAGCCTCCACGACGAAACGTCCGATAACGGACTGAGGCTGATCAACTTCGCCGGGGCCCGAAACATGGTAATATGTAGTACTAGGTTCCAGCATAAGAACATCCATCAAGCTAAATGGCTGTCTCAAGATCGAAAAACGAGAAACCAAATCGATCATGTTGTGATAGACGGAAGGCATGCTTCAAGCGTTTTGGACGTACGTACACTCCGAGGGCCAAACATCGACTCGGACCACTATCTTGTTGTAGCCAAGATATGCACCCGCCTCTGTGCAGCAAAAAATGTGTGCCCAACAATGCAAGGAAAGCTGAACGTCGAAAAGCTGCAATCACAACAGACGGCCAATTTATTCGCCACTCGACCCACACACCTGCTCTCTGAGAGCACTCTTCAACAATCCGACGTACACGAGCAGTGGAACCACATTTCCCGATCATTAAGTACCGCAACAGAAGTAGTTGGATTTCAGCGAGCCCGAAAGAACAACTGGTACGATGAGAAATGGCAAGAAGCAGCCGAGAAAAAAGATGCCGCCTACAGGGCCACGCTGCGATCGGGCGCAACGCGAGCCATGTGGGACCGTTATAGGGAACTGAAGAAGGAAGCGAGACATATTTGCCGCAATAAGAAGAGAGAGCCGAAATACGTGAGTGGGAAGAGCTTGAGATGCTGGCCGACAGGAAGAACGCCCGAAAATCCTACCAGAGGGTTAGGCGACTTACGGAAGGTTTCAATACCGGGGCGAACTCCTGTAAGAACAACAATGGCGACCTAGTGACCGATGTCCAGAGTATACTTAAATTGTGGAGGGAACACTTTTACAACCTACTGAATGGTAGCAGCGCTGAAAGTAGTGAAGAAGACGAACCCGAGTCCCCAGTCGATGATGATGGAGCAGCTGTCCCACCGCCTGACTATGTCGAGGTACGAATAGCGATTACGCGGCTGAAAAACAACAAAGCAGCGGGAGCTGACGGCCTGCCAGCCGAGCTATTCAAGTACGGCGGCGAGGAGCTGATGAGGCGCATGCAGAATATGGTCAGATGAACGCATGCCCGACGACTGGAATTTAAATGTGCTCTGCCCAATCCACAAGAAAGGCGACCCCGCCATACGCGCCAACTACCGCGGAATCAGCCTTTGAAACATAGGTTATAAGGTCCTATCGAGTGTATTGTGCGAAATACTGAAGCCCACCGTCAACGAGCTGATTGGACCTTATCAGTGTGGCTTTAGGCCTGGAAAATCCACCATAGATCAGGTATTCACAATACGCCAAATCTTGGAAAAGACCCGCGAGAATAGGATCGACACACACCATCTATTTGTCGATTCAAAGGCGCATTCGACAGCACGAAGAGAAGCTGCCTTTATGCCGCGATGTCTGAATTTGGTATCCCCGCGAAACTAATACGGCTGTGTAAAATGACGTTGAGCAATACCACCAGCTCCGTCAGAATAGGGAAGGACCTCTCCGAGCCGTTTGATACCAAACGAGGTTTCAGACAAGGGGACTCCCTTTCGTGTGATCTCTTTAATCTGATGTTGGAGAAGATAATAAGAGCCGCAGAACTGAACTGCTCAGGCACAATACTTTACAAGAGCGTACAATTGCTGGCGTATGCCGACGACATCGATATTATCGGTAAAAACAAGGGCTACGTCTGTTCTGCCTTCTCGGGATTGGATAGAGAAGCAAAGCGAATGGGTCTGGTGGTGAACGAGGACAAAAAGAAGTATCTCCTGTCATCACACAAACAGTCGGAGCATACGCGTCTTGGCACCCACGTCACTGTTGACAGTTACATGTTTGAAAAAGTAGACGACTTCGTTTATTTGGGAACCAGAATTAACACCAATAATAATGTCAGCCTTGAAATCACGGAGAATCACTCTTGCCAACACGTGCTACTTTGGTCTGAGTAGGCAATTGAAAAGTTAAGTCCTCTCTCGTCGTACAAAGACCGCACTCTATAAGTCACTCATCATGCCTGTGCTGGTGTATGGCGCGGAGGCATGGACAATGAAAGCATCTGATGAGGCGGCTCTTGGAGTTTTCGAGAGCAAGATTCTGCGAAAGGTTTATGGACCTTTACGCGTTGGTGATGGCGAATATCGCAGACGATTTAACGATGAGCTGTATGAGCTTTACAACGATATAGACATAGTGCAGCGAATTAAAATTCAGCGGTGGCTTGGCTATGTCGTTCGAATGGACAAAAACGCTCCTGCTCTGAAATATTCAACGCGGGCCGCGATGCTGGTAACAGAGGAAGAGGAAGGCCTCCTCTGCGTTGGAAAGACCAGGTGGAGAAGGACTTGGCTGCACTTGGCATTTCCAATTGGCGTCAGTTAGCACAGAAGAGAAATGACTGGCGTGCTGTTATGGACTCGGCCAAAATCGCTTAGGCGGTTACAGCGCCAATAAAGAAGAAGAAGAAGAAATTCAATTTAAAACATCATTCAAGTACGTAATAATTTTACTGATTGAATTGCAAAAATAAAAATACCAAACTTTTCTCCAAATGAACCATATTAAGAATAGCTCCGAAATGAAAGCTAAACGAGAGCTTGTTATAAATTAATATTTAAAAAGTTAAAAATGTGCGAAATTGTGAGAAAGCTTAAACCGCTCCATATCGGTGAAAGGTTCATTTATAGTACTATGAAACGGGAAATTTTAATAAAATCACGAAAACACCGGACGCAAACGATCTTTAGAACCAAGGCTGTCGTAAAATTTATCAGAGAAAGGATTAGACGCAGCTCAGTCCGGCCATTCTATGGCGAAAGACGTAGGGATGTCGAATCAGCGGAAAATTTAAAATTGATCTAGGCCTTACAGCCTATAAAAAAGCAACGCGTGCATGGCTTAACTGTGCCGCAAAAAAACCGAGTTGAAAAAAGCAGGGAGATAATGCGTTGTTGCGTCGACAGATTTTAATCCTCTCAACTTCTATGCATGGGACTATGTATATGCTCAGGAAAATTTTGCGTCATGAGAGGTCTAAATTTTAACAAATTTAAATGTCGGCTGACACAGATTTGGGACGAAATCATGATACAAAAAAGAAGGTAGTTCAATAAACAACTTTTTAATGCAAAAGCAGATTATTGACAAATGCTCAATTGTTAAAAATTCGAAGCGGCGTTGCCCCATTTAAGTTTTTTGGTAGAGGGGATTTTATATCATAAAATTGTGATTATGTATCTTATGTAATCTTATCTTAAAAATGTTGAAAATTTTTATTAAATACGATAACCACTTCCCAAAGACTTGATTTTTAGATTAATAAAATTTTAGTGAAAATATAAATCTGTGTTCGTATGGAATAGTAGCTTATGTCCCTATATTCTTTAAACGGTAAGTCTTAATAAGAATATTGACTTGCTAATATCGGAACTATTTCTTGCACG
>NW_023470070.1:0-5082 GCF_013731165.1 Rhagoletis pomonella | reverse complement strand
TTCCGCATTCACAGGAAGAAATTTCCCATCACTTAAAAAACGTTTTTACTTTTTCTTTTAAATAAAATACTATATATATTTGAAGTGTACTATATTTTTTCAAATTTTTTTTAAAAGTACCTAAATATCTTAGAAAATGTTGGCAACCCTGGCTGCACCTCATGACTTGATACTAAAAGCTGGAACAATTGTGATGCTAATCCGCAACCTAAATATGTACATATGAAGGGTTAGTTAATGTTCTCGCCTAATTGTTAAAGAACTACAATATAATTCTTTGGATGGCGCAATACAAATATGTACATATAAAGCGTTAGTTAATGGACTTTAAACATGTGATTCACAAGGGAAACGAATTATACTACCCCATATAAATTAACGGCCCGGCGAATCAACACTTGCTTTTGTATTTAAACGTCGCCAATTCAATAAATAACTCTCAATGTCAGACCCTAGCAAGAGGATTGCTTAACGCATGGCGTATTGAGTAAAGTACGATCTTGCCCAAATACCAAGTTAAAGTTAGGTACCAAAATCAATGCATGTAGTTTCTAGAATAAATAAATATGAAGATTTTTTAGACCACGGAGCACCCCGATTTTCGGAGATTATTACTATCAAATGAAACACCTCTTTGAGGTAAAATTTTCGATTGACGAAAGCTGAACTAGAAACACAAAATTTATGATATCAATTTCGTGACGAAAATTATACACATTTTTTTAACTGCCGTGGAAACTGACGAAAAATAGTATTATTCATACGAATCGTTGCTAAAGTTCTGATTTTTTGTGTTGTGTTTCTAAGAGTAGACAGAACTTCGCAACTTTTAACAATTTTTCGTTATTTGGGCCCACATTTTTTCAATTTGAATCGTAATATCTCCACAACAAGGGTTTTCCCAGATAAAAACTATATACCAAATGAAAGCCAAGGTTTTAGGCCAGACTTGAGGAAACTTAGAATAAAATCGACTGACCACTTTTGAGAAAATTCTCGAAATCTATATTTTCAGAAGCCCGATTTTTAGTTTTTAGGCGATATCGTTATGATATATTTATATTTCATAAACGCAAAAGACAGCATTAGATAGCTTGTTTAAAGGCCCTTCTACTGATATCGACATGAATGGTATGGGAGTGAGGCCTCAGGCACCAGCCACGCCCACAAAGGCATACGAATCGAAACATCCTGGAACAAAACCTTCTTTTTTGGTACTTTAATTCCTGAAAGTTTGAAAAAAATTTAATGAAGGCACGTACAGACGCTACACACATCGCAAAGCATCTCGTAGTGGAGACACGAATCAAAACACATTTAGCTCTATATCTTTCCAACTAGTAGCCGAAACTCAATATATAAGGTATCGTTTGAAAGGTATTGGCCTATAGAATAACACTAAATATGTCGGGTGTACCCTCATACCCCCTTAAATCGGCAAAAGCAAAAAAAACGTTTTTTGATTCGCAACACTTTAGCCAGATTTTTAAGAATTCGGATAATCGTTTATGAAACTTGAATACGTTTTCTGGACACATTCTATAAGACCTTTTCAACGATACCTCAAACATGTCGATTGGACGTCTGCATAAAAACTTCCAAATCTCGTGTATATATAAGCGAGTCATTTCAGCAAGCAAAATTAATTTGTGGGAATTTCATTGAAAATTGCGGAATTTCTTCAGGAGTTTCGGGGACTTAGCCCTAAGAGAGTTGGTATCCTTGAACGGAATGCTCTAGCTGTTTTCGCAAAATGTAGTTGTGTACGTTCAGCCCATCGCTGACTTACATTCATATGTGTGACAAAGCACTTGCTGCAGTGGTGCCAGATTTGAGCGTACCCAAATTCTTACCGATAATAACTCATACGAAGGATTTGGGTATTGGGCATTTTACAAGCCTTTAGGAAACATATCTGTATTCCTATAGAATAGTAGCTTATGTCGGAAGACTGGTTTTAGTATAATGAATCATTCGCAGCATACGATTGCGAATGACTCTCTGGCTCCGAGTCGTTGAAGAACTCTTGCCAAATAAACGTAAAAGAGGCCCTCCCGATGCTAACGAGTCAATATTCTTATAAAGTCTCTTAAAAACTTCTTTGTGATTTAAAGAACATAGGGAATGGTGCATTATACTAAAGCCAGCTTCCCGACATATGCTACTATTTCATACGAACACAAATATATTCGTCTACAAATAATGTTGATTATATTAATTAAGTCCTAAGATAAGTTTGTGAATCTTATCAGTGTTCTATGTAAGAACCAAAAATCAATCCCCTCGCCAATTAGAACTTTTGCGTTAAAAGAAGAATATACATAGTGCATAGTGCATTTGCTTTTGAGAAATCAAAAAGGTAAAATAATTGGAATTCAATGATTGGTGCGTTATTTAGTGACACCGACTGTATAAGTACATATGTATGTATGCACTATACACTTTTATTCTGCATTAAGATGGAAGTAATTTACTGAATAAAATGTGAGGAATAGGTAAATTTAATATGTTTTGCGTTGTTATAAATGTATTTAAATTCATTTATTAATAAAAAGGTGTGTAAATACATACACTCAGAAAAAAATATTTCCTTAAATCAAGAAAACAGTTTCCTTATTTTCGAGTTACTGTTTTTTTCCTTAGTATTACGAAAATTTACTCCATTTCAGAAATTTTTCCTTAATCTAAAAATGGGGCGTCACTAATTTGAAGAAGTAAGTTTATTCAATATAAGTAATAATTTCCTTAAATAATTTTGAATTTTGTCAGTGCTGTTAAGGCAAAGTTAATTGCTTTCCTGTCAAATGTCGGCTGTGGCGTCGCGAGGAGACTACTGGTTCTGATTCTGAGATCGCAGGTTCGAATCCGGTTGGAGGTGGTTAAAGTAAAGTAAGTCAATTATTTCAATTTAAATATAAATTACAAATTTTAAAATTAATTTCATATATGGATTAGGTTTTTCCTCAAATACTCAAATACCATAAAAAATAAATTAGATATTTTATTTTTTAAATACAATTTAAAAAATTACAAAAAAAAAATTCTGCTCTGGGATTCGAACCTTGCATCTCTCGACTAGCGCTCCAGAGCTTTGCTCTGTCCGCCATTGCCACTGTTTGAGCGCCGCGAGCAAAATGACATACTTATTCCTTTCACGGGGGATGAAATGGCAAGTAAATTTTTCCTAAAAACTAAGGAATTCTGTTTTCCTTAAACTGAGTCAAATCGTTTACTTATATTAAGGCAGCCATGTTATTGGACCCATTTCAAGGTAATATTTCCTTAGAATAATATACTTTTTTCCTAGCACCAAGGAATGGTTTTTCTGAGTGTATGTACAGCGTGGCGACGAATAACTGTTACCCAGTTTTTTTTGAGAAATAAAAGGGTCCTTTATAAATTTTGCGAAAAAAGTATTTTATTGTTAATTTTCCACAGATTTTACTTTAGTTGTATTAGTTAGTTTTTAAATTTTAATCCTTATCGACATTTGCCAGCAGTGTAAACTTTGAGAGAAAAGTTCATTTGGCACGCAAGTCTTTTTCAGGTGTATTTTTTCTTAGGCTTTGTATAAAAAAAGTACAAAAAAGAAAAAAACTGTATAAGGTTGGTCGAATGAATGGCCGTCCTAGTGACCAGTCCCGAGACTATTAGATTTTTGAGTATGAGGCCTTATTTTGGACAGAAGGGGGAGTATAAGGGACTCAAAATGGAGAAAATTAGCCTATGGTTACAGAAGATATGGAACAAATTAACTGACGAGGACCTGCGTGCCAAATGAACTTTTCTCTCAAAGTTTACACTGCTGGCAAATGTAAATAAGGATTAAAATTTAAAAACTAATTAATACAACTAAAGTAAAATCTGTGGAAAATTATCAATAACATACTTTTTTCGCAAAATCTATAAAGGACTCTTCTATTTCTCAAAAAAACCTGGGTAACAGTTATTCGTCGCCACGCTGTATATTTCCTTTTTAGTGAATCTAATAAAATTATTAAACATTATAACAAAAACTTGACGCTTTTTGTAGAAAAATGGGATATTTCTGGTGCCCTGATGCCACACTGGTTCAGTTGTCGCAAAAGTACACACACATACTGTCGTCCCTAAATTGGAGTGCTAAGCGTTGCATTTTCCATTGTCCACGAGTGTCAGCGCGCGCTATCTCCAAATCAACGCGGCGTAATATTTGACGTTTCTAATATCCCCTCGTTTTTATTCTCCTTTCTTCTCTCACTATTTTGTCCTTTTTCTTTCTTTCCGTCTTCTGCATCCAACTTCAAAACGTAACGTCCTGTCAAAAATGAAAATTCCATTTGCTCGGCGTTAGCGCCGCGTTAGTGTGGGATGATCCATACAAATTGTAGGGGCATGAGGATTTTTTACAGTTGTTTGGCGCTTGACGCACCAATTTAGGGACGGCAGATACACGCATTTTTACTTGAAAATAAGTGTGTAGTGGTTAATATGTATACGTTGCCATCTCCGTACAGCGTCCCTGAAGGAAAGATTAGTCCAATTTCTCGAAAAAAATATTCGTAGGTATTAGGGTGCTTTTTTTTGCGACTATTTTTTTTTTTCGGTCCCATCCTGAAATTTTGTTGGAAATACCCAAAAAAAAATTCCCTGAAAGTTTGAGCCCTTAATATTAATTTTAAGTACTCGGCCAAGGCGTGTGAAGATTTTCCATTTAAAATACACGGGAACTTTGATTTTTTTTTTTTAATTTCTATAGCTCAGCGGCATTTAATGGTATCACCTTGTCCAAAATGGGGATTTTCTCAGCATTAAATGCTCTACAAAAGTGCCCACTGCGGCGAAGTCGTAACTCACACCGGCGAGGTAGTACGGGCCACTAAACCTGATTTTTTCATGAAATTTACGTTTTTTCGCATTTATCTCGTAAATGACAAGAGCTATAGAAAAAATGTAAATGAGAAACTTGTAGGAAATTTTGTTTCCTACAAAAAAGCTCATCAGCGCTTAATCGCTAACTTCAATACTGCTTGAGATATTTCAATTTTAAGTTTATGAAACATAACTGAGAAAGAATTAACAAATTTACTTAAAATTACATAA
>NW_023470069.1:0-5082 GCF_013731165.1 Rhagoletis pomonella | reverse complement strand
ATTCGTATTCAAATTCATATTTGTATTCATATTCATATTCATATTCATTTTCATATTCATATTTATATTTATATTCATATTCATATTCATATTCATATTCATATGCATATTCATTCATATTCATATTCATATTCATATCCATATTCGTATTCAGATTCATATTCATATTCATATTCGCATTCATATTCATACTTATATTCATATTCTTTTTCGTTTTCATATTCATATTCATATTCATATTAATATTGATATTCATATTCATATTCATATTCCTTTTAACTCCAACAGAATTCTAGACTCCAAACGAAGTGTGCTTCTGTGCTGTCTTTCCCCCAGAAAAAGCATTTTAAACATTAATGAAAATTGATATCGTATAATGCGTCATCGACCGGCGGTCCTACTTATGTACATGTGCATAGATATTGTGTCCCAGTGCATTTGCGGTCGGCACGCTGGAGGGTGAATGCATTGAACTGCTACCACATTATTGTGTGGCATATGAACATAAACACAGCACGCGTTGTCAAATATATGTATATGCAACTTCTTATACAAACAACAACGAATATACTCTCGTTTATTTGCATTCCATAATATGCAACTGTAAAGCTTAGTTAGTTTACCAGCTCATTTTAGAGCTTGTACTTAATATACATATGTGTGTATGTAGTACATATGTATGTATGTATGTATATTAATCTAATAAGCTCGCCTCATTATTGTTGCAATTGAATTACCGCCTAATTGTTGAAGTTAATGAAAGTGTGTTGCAGCAATATGGCCAGCAAACAAAGTGCATAATGGGCTAGCAATAATAAGTGCAGAGAAGGGCCAATAACAGGAGCAAATATTTTTCACATCGACACAATCAAAGTGCTAAGCTAATCAAGGCAATGTGGAGAGAAAGTTGTTCCAAGTAAGGGCTTAAGGTTAAACGACAACTACTTACAACTTGCTTCAATACACATCCTAGTTTACCTAGTTTATTTATGCATTTATCCAATGAATACAAAGCCAATGTTTTCCATTGCACTTAAGTTGCTTTCACTTGGTGTTATAGTGTTCAAGTGCATGGGTAAATATGTATGCATATATACAAGCATACAAACAAACAACCAATAAATCACGAACAAGTCAACCCGCACTTGCACTTGACCAACCAACCAGTGAGCCAATTGGTCAGCCAGTCAGACAAACAGTCATGCCATCCAGTCGACCAGCCAGAGAGTCATGCAGTCAACTGTTTGTTTTCTCATAGATATTGGTTAACCAAAAGACCAAATCTGTTGCTTTGTTTTGTTTGATCGAATCTCTGAATGCCGCAACCGCAAATAGTGTTAATGCTTTCTAAAGTCAGTGTTCAATGTAATGCAGTGTTGCCAATGCAAAAAGTTATTTCACTAAGTAGGACATCAATCGAAAATGAAATTTGCAATTTTATTATACCCACGAAAGCATAGGCTAGAACACAAACGGTACAAAAGTATTGGATGACGTTTCGTACCTTATGTACTTAACTAACTAGTTACTTAGGTTAGGTTAGGTTATGCTGGCTGATCATAAGAGGTCTCACATAGACAAATATAACGTCCATAGCGTTGCCAGATGAATTTACGACCTATGAATCAATGCTTTCGCGCAATATTAAAGACCGCTGCCGTAACTTTAACGAATTTCAAATTGGCACTTTGGTCCATTGTCGATTGCTGCTTGTAGGCTCTGCAGCTGAACTTTCTGGTAGGTGTTCTAAGCGCATTTAAAAATTTTCAGGCAATAGCCTCATGCGATTATCGATTATGTTTTTTGTTGTTTGTGGGAAATATTTTATTTTTATCAGTATTTTTCTATTAATCAAAATATGTTGAAATAGAAATGATAAAAAAAATTGCCAATATTGAATTATAGTGGCGAAAACTCTGTTCGAAAAACTTTATATCATTGGATTTTGCTGCGGCTAGAATGTAATGAACAACAGCATACACCTCCAACTTTCAAGCTATATTTACAAACTTTTTAATTGTAAAATTCAAACTAATTAATTGGATTTATTTTATAGTTTAAGCACGAATATTGGGAACCCTATGAATTTTATTCAGTTGCTTCAAAAGCATTGAATTTCTCTGCTAAAGTGTCCGTGCATGTAACTGCATGTATGTATACTTGTGTACGTTTGTTTGTGACTGTGCATTGACATGTGAAAGTCTTGTCTAAGCCAATTCATGTTTGCTTCCTTACGGCAACAATGAGTGAAACAAGTTTAAGGGATTTATTGAATTTGAACTTTAACTAAACTTAGATTTTGTGCTCATTTAAAAGGACATTGTGCCGTCGTTAACACAAGTTGCTTACATACATATAAGTATGCTTGTAAAATTATGTACATATGTATATATGTATATACCTAACTACATATGAAAATATGCGTATACGAATTTTTTGAGCAAATCTAACTTCTTTAAAATATCACAAATCAAATGCAGCAATTTGAACTATGCAGTGGTCTTGCAAAATATGCTTATGCCCGAAAGTATTAAGCTATTTAGCGATTACAAAGCACTTGGTGAAAAGATGCCGAAAAGATTTAATGCTACATTTTAATCATCGAAGTTAAATTAAAGCAAAATGATCAATGTTGATCCATGACTTCTTAATTAAAAGGAGATATTTAAAAAGTTGATTTGGCGACATGAATAAAAAAAATTGGTTAAAATTCAAAATGTGATAGACACATTTTGAAAGACGAAACAGTGTAGGCATTTGCTTATTCAAATGTAGAAAAAATAGTTAGGAAGTGCCCAAAGTGCTAAGAGTTTTCCATGTATTTTATATTTTGGAAAAACAAGTTTTCGTAGAAATAGTGTAGAATTCTTGAAAATAAATATTTTTCCATCGGAAAACTGTGGTTCTCTTCATGAGACTTTCAATATTGATATCCAGTTGTTTTTTTTTTTTAATTTTTTAATACTAAAGATTTTTTATTGGTCCCCCATTGTATTTTCTGGGGGTTTTGGCGGACCTATAACATATAGTTACCATGAAAAAATGGTTTAGAAAACAATTAGGTATTATTACTGGGAATCACCTAAAGAGAAACAGAGCCTTCCGATCGAAAATTTTGATTTTCAAGAACTCTAAACCGTTTCTACGAAAAGTTGTTTTTCCCCCATATAAAATACATGGAAAACTTTGAGCGGTTTGAGCACTCCCTGATTTTTTTTTATTTAAAAATAAAAAATAGAAGTACATTTTTTTTTCGGTATAGAAAAATTCTAGGGGCTGGCGGCATTAAAATTCCGACTTTAATTTTTCACATACATTTTTGGACCATTCTAATGTAGGTGTTAGTTAATACATTTTCGGACGTATTTAGAAAGTAGGTAGATTATTAGCTTTCTCCTGAAAATTTAATTTATAATCTTATAACTCGAGTCTACATATGGTGCCCTTTCTTCAAAGGTGTACTAGTTCAATTTTTACCTTATATCATCAACTCAACTTAAATCCGCTTCAAAAATTTGTTCAAAAGTAAACTTTCTTAAACCTCTTTAGTTTAATATCAGTATTGTAATATTTCATTTATTTTATCAATTTAAATGAAGAACATTTTTCAAACAGGTAGCAACCCCTCTCAAAAATATTTTCAGCACTAAAATTTCCTAAACTTTTTTAGTTTAATAGCCGTATTACAATATATAATTTTGTGATTAAATTAATTAAATCAAATTAAAATTTTCAAAGAGGTGGCAACCTCCCACAAAATTTTTTTCGTCTTAAACCTCTTTATTTTGACAGCCATATAGCAATATTTACTTTCACTTATGAATTTACCTAAAACGAAATTTTCAAACAGGTGGCAGCGCTCAAATTTGTTTCTTCTATACTATATATCGGTGAAAACTGCCATGAGCGTACAAACATTGTTTTCTGTTGCTCTAATAAAGAGCCCCTATATTAATTTTTATATAAATATAATATATATATATCTATAACGTACAGATATAGGCCTGTTACAATTTTATTATATGTATAGATTTTGAACCAAAATGGCTTTCCAAAAAATACTTAAAACGAAAAACTTTTCTCTGTATTGGTTTTTCTTACCATTTAAGTTGTTGACTTACTGCTGACAAACTGGCGTCTAGAAAACAATTATATTGGTTTAGCGTAGACGTCCAGTCCTATCATTTTCCATATTCAAATTCAGAAAATTTTTTCGTTTTTCTTATCTTGAACTTGTATACCACGAAGTCGTCAGCTGTTATTCGCCCGATTTGAAGCTATTTTGTGTTTTGATGGGATACTAGTTTTTGCTTAATGCAAGCTTAATGTGCCGAGGTGACGAATAGTTTTTAGATATGAATATAAACTTATTTTTTACAAGATATAACTTTTTCTGACCTTTATTTCAAAATCAATTTATTTTAGATTTTTTGTGATCATCTGGTCACATTCGCATCATTTTAAACATTCGCATGGACATTCGCATTATTTGACAACAACTTCTACTAAAGGTTTTATAAGCAACCTGGAAGGAAACGAAGGCTCGGATACGCTATCTGGATACAAATAATGAATTAAGTTGGCTATAGCTTTCTTAATGTTATTCCTAAATATTCGCAATTCGCATTCGGGTGAAATACTTATATGAAATTCGTTACATTTCTGATTCGAGTAAGAGAAAATTGCTCATACGCCATGGTTGCAACCTAAAATAAGTGTAATTGGATTTTGAAAGTATGAAGGCCGATAATCAACATTACCGCCGGTGAGTTACAAGTAAAATTAGGTAGAATTTTATTGCATGATGCCCATAAATATGGGTCCATATTAAATGTTATATTTCGGGATTTATTCCTGCTTATTTTTCACTATTAAATTGTACAACCAAATACATTTTGCATCAATTGACACATTAAATGCAGCCATATTAACACGATTGACATACCAACCCCTAACCTCAGACACCCTACATATGTACATTCATACATACATACAAACATACATGAAACCTCATACTAAACTGATTGACATGAGTTGAGTGCGTGAGTGAGTGAGTGTGATATGTTGCTCATAGTTCACGCA
>NW_023470068.1:0-5083 GCF_013731165.1 Rhagoletis pomonella | reverse complement strand
TTCATCACCGCCTGGAACATAGCTGGAGCGTTTACCAAACCAAACGGCATACGGTTGTATTCGTAATGTCCGTCTGTGGTTACAAATGCGGTGTACTTTTTACAATCTTCATTAATCTCGATTTGATGATATTTCATGCGTAAATCCAATGTAGTAAAGAGTTTGTTACCTGCCAACTGAGCGTAATGTTCTTCCATTATAGGCATTGGGTAAAACATTTTTACGGTAATTTTGTTAAGACAGCGATAATCAATACAAAGACGGTGTTCTCCATTGCTCTTTTCGACAAGTGCTACAGGAGAGGCGTACGGTGATTCGGAAGGACGTATGATGTTATTATCAAGCAAGTCTTTTATAATTTCGCTCACAATTGGACGTTTTGCAAATGGTATACGATAGGGTTTTAAATTTACCGGACTATTGCTATTTAACTCAATTTTCAGTGTGGCCAATTCGCAACAACCAAGCTCAAAACCTTTTCAGCAAATACTTCACGATTACTACGTAGCACATTTTGAAGTTTATTGTAATCATTGGGATTTAGATTTTGTTCGTTAGTAATTTTTAAGATTTTTTCGATTTTACATCGGTCGTCTTCGATTATTAACCGTGAACCATCACGGCACAGACTATTGGTTCCCAACAAAACATTCTCATTGATTAGATCGTCATTCACAATAAGTAGATTTACTATATATTTTGCATTGTCGATTTCCATAACTGCATTAATTTGACCATTGCACTGGACTTTACCACCGCCAAAACCATTTAAAGTCACTGCGCAAGGCATTGTTTCGCCTAACGATTTGCAAAATGTTTCGCGCACAAGGGTGCTCGTGCTTCCCGGGTCGATAAATGCATTTGTTTTATATCCATTAAGCTTTGTTTCTTTGACTATACCATTTGCACAAGCCAAGTTGTCTTCGAAGGATTTATCAATAGCGCGAACGTCATTTTTAAATTTATTCGGACAATTTTCAGTTTTATGATTCATACGCATTTTTCACAGCGTAGCTTTTTCTGGGGTTGAATAACTCAGTGAGAGGGGCAAGGCGAATTTATATAAGGTGGTGTTACTAGCTCAGCTGATTTTGTGTATGTGTTTCGCCTAGGGATGGCAAAGTCGACTTCGACTTTCGACCAAAATCGACTTTTTACTCCTGAAAGTCGAATTTTAGTGATCGACTTTCAGTTTATTGAAGTCGACTGAAGTCGACTTTTCACTTTCGACTCTCGACTTTTTTTAATTTATTTGCATATAAAAACTGATCTTCTAACAAGGGCGCGGAGTGCTGTTTGGTCGTATTTCAAAAAAATTGCCAATAAAACTGAAGTGAAATTTGAAAAGTGTGGTAGAGAAATGAATTTTAATGACAGTACAACAACATTGTCAAATCAGTTAAGAGCAGCGCATAAAATTACTATACGAAAACAAATTCCTCAAATTTGTTAATCGTTTGTCTCCACAATCTTCAGTTAATAATGAGGTAAGATAAACATTGGTATTTATTTTAAAAATTTCATGCAAGAAAGTTTTTCAGCATGAATTTATGTAAGTTTCTGCAGACAGTTTTTGGTTCGAATTTGACCAATCCGTAAGGTACAACATTTTAAACACCGCTAAAAACGTTGCTGGTAGGATTCCAGTTAATATGCGACATTAGTCGTGTGGATAGTCCCAATCCACTAGCTGTCTGGGCTACTCCCATATTTATCCATGCTTATAAAGTGGCACTTATATTTCTACCAATACCCGCCAATTCTGCTCCATCGGAAAGGCCACATTTTTCAAAAAGTTGTCCGTAATTACCAAATATCGATTCAAAAAATTTTTAGAATTGTTTTTTTTTTTAATATAATTTTTAAAAACCCTCACAACCAACATTTTCATGCTGTATAACTGGAACAATTTTCAAAATTTTTAAAAATCCTTTAGTGTTTGTTTTTTTTTACATAGCATTGAATTTCACTAAATTACAGATTATTCTAAAGACCACTAGTAAATCATGATATTTTTGGCGCATTCTGACTCTTATATTTATAGCTAATATATGAGTTAAATGCGGAGTATACTTAATACATTTTATTTTTATTAAAAAAGTCGAATTATAACTTAAGAAATTTTTATTACATGGCAGTTGAGAAGTGCATGTACATAAATTTCATTAATTTAATGAAGGAAATTTTTGCATATGCAGCAGTACATAGCATGCATTTAGGCGCCTGGTGTTAGCAGTCGCGTCTAAACATACCGCCCCCCCTAGACGATTTGGTCGTCTAGTAGATGTAAAATAAGCCGCAAATATCCGGCTCGAAGGACCATGAATAACTCCGTGAGAGGGGAGACCAGTATGTTTGCATGTATGTATATAAAAAAAATATTTATTAGACAAAAAAGTGGTGGGTAGGCACTGTGGCCAATGGTAATCAACTATTACCACCTCCGCATGGTTGTAAGCCATGCAGAGACCGCAGAATGCTCTGGAAGCAGTTTTCGGAGGATGCATCCGACTAGGCAGAGCATACTTTGAACTGCCATCAAATTATAACTTAAGAAAGTTTTATTACATGGCAGTTGAGAAGTGCATGTACATAAATTTCATTAATTTAATGAAGGAGATTTTTGCACATGCAGCAGTACATAGCATGCATTTAGGCGCCTGGTGTTAGCAGTCGCGTCTAAACAGAGATTCGGGACACTTTATGGCGTAATGCCCGAGGTTTAAGCAATTGTAACATTTAAAATTTTCCAACGAGTTAGGAACACCTCTTGCGCTTGATGTTGTATTAACATTTGTTTGTGGCGTGATTTTCGGTTTGAACTGCAGAACCGGTTTATGAACCTGTAATTGTTAATATCTCTTAGTAAGTCGTTGCATCGAAAATACTTATTTGATATTTTTCTACGCAGATCGTTATCGTTAATCCCATTTATTATATGCAAGGCGATTGCATTTTCCGGCAAACCACCTTTCATACCAAGGGAATACATTTTATAATAATATGCTTGCGGAGATTCATTTGGAAAACGTTTAAGTCGTGACATTTTAATATGCACTTGCGCGACTATGCGCGACACAAACTGTGACCATGTCATGAAAATTTCGGAAAGGGAGTCAATCCAAAGTTTTGCTGCCCCTTGCATTTTCTGTTGTACCGCACAAATCAAGATGGTTTCGTCCCACTGATAACCATTTTTAAGCATTTCCACCCGTTTTACAAATTTGGCGCGCTCAGTGATGAATCGGATATGGATCAAATGAAGGTAACAGGTCAATAATATCACGAATCTTGTATACTGAATATTGTACAAATTGTCCGTTAGTCGTTGGTACATATTGGTGTGACGTAGGCCAGGGAGCATTTATATCACTATAAACATTCAAATTCGCATTGGGGATGCGTGTGGTATTACTTGTTGGCACAAATTCTTGAATGGGTACATTACCGGCACTAACTGAAAACGTGGTGCCTCGAGGATGTGCCTGCAACGGTGACACTTCGTTGTGAACAAAACACGAAGCTGGAGTAAACATTTCTCTAGTATTTACTGGTGAAGAAATACTGCGAGGCACAAAATCATTACGACTGCTGACAACACTGTCTTGTCTCGTTTCCAAATCTCGAACGGTTTTCTGCAGCTCGGAGATTCGTTGGAGTAAACATGAACTTTCACTAGCACTCATAAGTTTGTTCTCAATTAAATTTGTTTCCAAGCGACCAATGAGTTTAAGTTTCCTCCCATTACATGGAAGTCCTGCTTGTTTACAATTTCGTTTTAGTTCAGCTACTGTCAAACTTCTAAGCTCTGACATTTCTTTTTTTGTCTATTTTTCACTCTATCGTGTTTTTGCTCAACTTTACTTTTCAACTGAGAGCTTTTCCCGTTCATCGGGGCTTTCAAAAAAATAAAGCATCTTGCTTAAGCTTTTAACTTTTGAACGAAAACTTAACGAAAAGCTGGATATTTTTTAAAATAACCGCCGAATTCAGACCGCGTTCGAGTTTACCGACTTGCTCACGACGGCTTCTCGGTGAACACCAACAATGGCAGCGGAGTCTCAATTTTTTCGCACGTATTCAATTCACAATTTCTTAACTCTTCACTTTTCATTTCTAACACGCATTAACAAGCTTTTTCATCTCACTCTGAATGGTCAAACGAATAGCCGAGTGTATCGTTAGGATGGTATTTGATCCACAAATATATATTGTTTTATTGAGAAAAGTGTAAAGTAATATTTCAATAAAAATTTAGACTGTAGGCTAAAGGTTGGCTAGTTTTTCTATTCGCGTTATCCCGTAGACCTCGCTGTTCGACTACTCTCTTCTTCTTCTCGTTGTCGCTGCTGTACATAGGGTTGCCAAGCGTGACAATTATTTATACTACTAGATTAGTAGACCTTATGATTGGAAGTAAAATATACTTACATATATATTATATAAATAATTAATTAATTAACCTCCTCATCAATAAATTGAAATATAAAGGAATAATCAAACAATATCAACAAAATATCAATATCATGCTGCTGCTTCAAACCCAAAATGATAAATTTTTGAGAGATGGTTATTTAAATTTCGAGTTAAACAAACTAAGAAAAAGGTAGTTCCAATTAATACATGAATTCCGTGGAAGCCTGTTGCCCTAAAAAAAAATAGAGCCATAAACTGAATCGGCAATTGTAAATGGGGCTTCAACATATTCATACGCTTGTAAAATAGTAAAGTAGATACCTAATAGTACTGTAAAAAATAACCCTTGTGTAGCTTGTGAATGATTTCCTTCCATTAAACTGTGATGTGCTCATGTAACGGTTACTCCTGAAGCTAAAAGAATTGCTGTATTTAGTAAAGGGATTTGAAATGGATTAAATGGTTTAATTCCTATAGGTGGTCATGATGCTCCTAGTTCGATAGCAGGTGATAATCTTCTATGAAAAACAGCTCAAAAATAGATATAAAAAATAATACTTCAGATAAAATAAATAAAATTATTCCTCATCGAAGGCCTAAAGTAACAGGGATAGTGTGTAATCCTTGAAATGTACCTTCACGTGATACATCTCGTCATCATTG
This sequence comes from Rhagoletis pomonella, assembly GCF_013731165.1. Lineage (NCBI taxonomy): Eukaryota > Metazoa > Arthropoda > Insecta > Diptera > Tephritidae > Rhagoletis > Rhagoletis pomonella. The sequence goes on along the minus strand of NW_023470068.1, from coordinate 4 downwards.
ATAA
>NW_023470067.1:0-5083 GCF_013731165.1 Rhagoletis pomonella | reverse complement strand
AGCAGCTAGATGGGTCAAATCTTACACTGTGTGTCGGGCATAATAACCATGGACGCATCTACATATGTCAGCTTCTGGATGAATTGTTGAACCTATGCCTGAAGAACTGGTTCTCAATCCAGTTAATGCAAGAACAGCTTTTTCTAAGCCATTGAAAAATGCACTTCCTTAGGTCCACCACCTGCTGCGCTTGCTTCTGCCTTCGGCCGCGCTAAGAGATTATTTATTTATTTATTTATTTAGAATTCTCCTTTCTATATCCATCCACAGTATTTTTGCGCAGAACCCACATTGAAAGTTACAAAAAAGTGCATAGTTCAAACCGAATTTATTAACAAACTAGTGCTCGGAAATTTTAAGCCTTTATTTAAATTTAAATTTTAGTCCTTTGAATACACGTGTATGTTAAAGTTTTCATATTCGGGTCATGCGTTTGGACACAACAACCGACTAAGTAGAATTCTCCTTTCTATGTTGCCGGAGAAGAAGGGCTTCCGCAATTCCGCAAAGGAATACAACATTTCTTGTGCATATAACTCCGGCTACGCCATCCACAGTATTTTTGCGCAGAACCCACATTGAAAGTTACAAAAAAGTGCATAGTTCAAATAGAATTTATTAACAAACTAGTGCTCGGAAGTTTTAAGCCTTTATTTAAATTAAAATTTTAGTCCTTTGAATACACGTGTATGTTAAAGTTTTCATATTCGGGTCATGCGTTTGGACACAACAACCGAAAAACATCTCGATAAGGGCCAACAAATATTCTTTTTTGTTCGCTCATATAAAGCAGTGGATAAAAGTATATCTATATGCGAAAGGCAAATTTATCTGTTTAATAGAACACCACTAATATTTCATGCAAACACACATCGATTTACATCTTTTATCTCGCTTCCGACACTGAATTGTTTTCGTACAAAATTACGCAAAAAAGCTGTAAATATCATGATCGTTCGCTTTTAGGCATGCCATTGTTACGAATTTCGAAAGTTCGAAGATACGATTCGGATTGTAGCATACCATTTCTACGATTCGTATCAAAATGCCAATACGAAAGTGTTGCAGAATAGGGGGGTATATATATTATGGTGATTTTAAATATATTTACTTTTTAATACATTTTCAAAATTACAAGTACATACAAGTAGTTTGTTAACAATATCTTAATACATATTTAAGAATTAAACAATTAATTGATTAATGCAAATTTAAATTATGCTCCAACTGCCATATCGAATAAAGATAGTAAATCTGGATGAAAAGTGGTAGAATGTTGAATGACTTTGCCGCAATCGTCACCATCAGTTGTCGCATTTGCCTCGTCAATAAGTCGCTCCAAGTACAAGAGCCTTTGCTCGAAATGCCTTATTTGTCTTAACATAAGTTTTAATTATAGACCAAAGATTTGCAATTAGATTCAACATTGGAGAATTTGCACTAAGACGTAGGAGCGTTGCTTTGGCTGTCGCGTTGAAGTTGTTGATTGCACTTTCTAAATGGAAGTGGCACGGAGCGTTTATGCATACAACAACCAAATCCCCGAGGTTTTTCCCAAATCAACCCACTTCTGTAGCACTGTATGGATCCACTGACATGCGTCCGAAGCTTTTAAGGATCCGCGCCGGCCCTTTGTCGCTAGTATTTCGTTATTTATCTGTGGATTTTCTTCATTAGTAGCTTGATAATTTTGTACCAGAACAGGCTTTAACACAATAGCAAAAAATTTACACAGAGTCTGTTATTTTAAAATTTTTTCTCTTGTTAAAGTTTAAGTCTTTTATTTTTTCATCAAAAAAATATGGGATTATTAATTTATATGTCAGGAAATATCAGACCTATCGAAAAGTTATGTATATGCGGATTAAGGAGAATTTCGATACCTTTCGTTTTCCGTAATTGGTACCAAGATTGTTACAGTAGTTCGTAAGATATACGTGGTTAAGTGGAACTATTTTTTGATTTAAGCTGAATAACGGTAAATTGAAAATATCTCTAAAGTTATCCGTAGAATAAAAAATGAACTCGATTTTCGGACTCAGCTGGCGATTCTACATAGGAATTGCATAGTGGTATTCATTGAAAATTTTTGCTGTAAACCAGTGTTATTATAAGGTTAGAACAAGTTTTTTGTTTTACCATAAATGGAAAATGTGCGAAATGTACAAAATAATATGTTAGTTCTCTTTATTCGACTGATATCCATATTGTAATAATTCATTTAACTTATTAAATAACTTGAACAGAACTTTCAACAAAAAATATAAAAAAAAACCTTGTTGCACGTCTACAGAACAAAGCCCTTTAATTTGACGCCTCATTTTTGGAAATCGAACGCGCAGTCCTGATTTGATAACATTCACAAGAAATGGCTTCGCGTGGTACATATATACATGTACTAGTATACCCGCAAGAAGTTAAAACGCCAAAATTTAATTTATGTTCTTAAAAAAAATCCCTTCAGTTATTGTATATGTACATTACACTGCATCACCAAAAAAAGTTGCGGTTTTTCCTTCGGGATTACAAAATCTAGTATATTCTAAGACTTCTGCCAAAATGTTTCGAAAAAATGTTATGATTTACGTGCGAATTTTATGAATAATAATAGTTTCTTGGCGGATTTTTTGCAAAAAATCTCCTCACGTGACAAAACAATTTAGGCTTAAGAAATCTACATAAAAATATTAAAAATTTGTTTCAACGAAATTATAATAATGAGATTTTTGATCTTTTCAAAAACAAGATTTTTTCAAAGATTTGTGTAAGAAAAACTAGAATAACTGCTCCAAAACTCTACCGATATAGACTTAGGATGTATCTTTACAAAAAAACTCATTCACGTCCCAATTTTTTCTTTATCAAATGCCAACACATCTTATTTCAACTTGGAATGACACTCGTTTATCTTACCTTTCTCTTTCAAAATTTGAATGAGCTTATTCGCAAAGAAATTGAAAGGGTAAGAAAATACCTTACCAATGATACCCCATAAGTCTAAATTTGTAAGGTTTTGGCTGAGTTATTCAAGTTTTTCTTAAACCAGTCTTTTAAAAAAACATTCTCACTGTCAATTCGAATAATCGATTTTTGCCTGAAAAACCAAATCGCGTTTAATTCGGCCGAAAAATTTTTCCGAGCCAAAAGAAAAAATACGTGTCTCATTATTTGAACCAACAAACAATGTATTTGAGTTTGGTCGAAATTAAAAATCATGCTCGTACCTGACCGGTTGTCTGGAAATGGAAAGCATCAGCATCAAAAATTTCATTATTGATTCCGTAGAATATTTCTTTTAATATTTTTAAGCAATTTTTTTAAGCTTAAACTGTTTAGTCATCTGAGGAAATTTTTTTCAAAAAATATTAAAAAAAGCTGCTTTTATTAATAAAAAACTCAATTTTTTAAGGTATTTTCAAATCGGTCCAGCTCACGTAAATCTTAATATTTTTCCGAGATATTTTGGCGGGAGTCTTAATAAATCCAGTGGAAAAACAGTATCTTTTTTTTAGTATGGGAGTGTGCAGTCTAATGTACATATGTAGATAATTAAATAAGTACATTAGGCTGGGTCGATTTTGTATGGGGGAAAATAAAATGCATTTGACCGTATTGTAATAGTAATATTATGATGTCTTATGTCTAAGCCAATTGTTATTGGCCACGAAAGATTAATTCAAAACGTATCTTTAGCCCGCGCAATTGAATCAAAATGTATGAATCTTGAAAATGAAACTTTAGCTAGTAATATCTATGGAATGCGTCAATTGTTATAAACAGGACGATATATCAAATTAAGAACTATTAAATTTAGTACCTCGCGTTCATTTGTCATATTTCAACAAGACTCCAAGTTTTTAAGATATTAAGATAAAACTTACAAAAACTATAATTTTCCCTTATGAATTTTCAATTCTTCATTACTTCAGCAACCAAGTGAAAAATACAAAAAAAGTGAGACGCGATTTATTTCAAACGTTTTAATGTTTTCGGATGTTTATATAATATTAAAAGGACCATGGGCTTGGTCACGCCGATTTGGTCAGTTTTCAAGATCGTGGTGAATGAAGTCAAACATGTACTGTCAAAGTTTAGGAATCGTTTGATAAGTTAATAGTAGTTTCAAGCATATAAGTATTTACAAACATTAACATAATACAATTAGGGCGAGAAACGCCCACTTTAAATCCATTTATGTTGTCTTGAAAATTGGTGCGGAATGGTTTCATTCGTCACCGAAGAAGCACATTTTTCGCGGTTTATAAATTTGCCGTTATATGAAGGTAGGGGAGGTGCAATAAGTGTTTATACAAAAATATTTTAGTTAACTCCATTATGTGAGAAAGTGACCGTAGATAAATGCAATAGTCTTTAACATATCCTGGGAAATCCTTTTGAGGACTCTCCAATTGGACAATATTGTTTTGCATTCAGCTTGAACGAAAAAAGTCTCTCCCTGACACACTTTTCTGCAATCCGGTTCTTTCATTTAAAGGTTATTTATACAATTGATAGAAAAAAACTTGAGATCCGCTTAAATTTTTCGATATAACTTTGGTAAATGTTACTCGATCGGTACGTAATAATTACCAAATTGAAGGCGAGCCTTACTGTTACTGATTTATGGTAATAATATGATGAAAATCATTCAGATTATAAACAAATTATTTTAAAATAATAAAAATTTCAAAAAAAATTTTTGCCATTTTCCTATATTTGCAATTTTTCTATTGTATGCATAAACATATGTAAACTAATTAGTGTTTCTAGAAGTTGTGCCTGTTCAGTGTTTCCATACTCATATGCATAAACAAAATTTTTCTACGATGATGGAAAATAATGGCTTTTCTATTAGAGCTACCGAATTGTTTCTAAATTTGCAAAATTTCGCAAACTATAGCTAATATTAAAAAAGGATTAGAATATTTGGAACCAGCGACCTAAATGCACGCCGGCAATATTAATGATGTTCTTTACATCGTTCGACTATAGGCCAGTGCAATTGTCAAGAGAACAATTAAAATTTGATTGAAAACAGATACCTTTGAGATTAAACATAAGTTAAAGGGCTGCAGAAATGATA
>NW_023470066.1:0-5083 GCF_013731165.1 Rhagoletis pomonella | reverse complement strand
GAACTAAATATCTTTAGTTGTCGAAACTAATCCTTTTTCTCAGTGTAATTAGGTATTTCATCGATTCTTACAAAGAAGTTGGAAACTGTGTACCTATCAGGGAACTGCATTTACTCGTGTTTTTAAGTAACTGGTTGAGTAACAAAAATAGTGTTTGTGGATATTATTCATTGCAGAATATTCACACATATGCACTAACACTATTTTACGCTCGGCACACAAAGCGAGAGCCATAGTTGCCAACTTGGTGCTTTAAGCACTAGATTTAGTGCTTTTTGAAAATTAAAACGCCAAAAAAATGGTTTAGTGCCTAGTGCCCTTTTTAGTGCTTTTTCCTGCACCAAAATTTCTGAATTTACAAGAATATACAAATTTAAATGCACGCCACGATTGATAAAAAGATGAAGTTGCAAACCCACGTTCTTGCGTTCTTGCGTTCTTGTTATATTGTATTCGCGTTGAAAATGCTAGCACGCAGATCAGTTAAGTGTTTATTTTTTTATTTTCTTGATTATTGATTGATTACACAGTCCGAAAAATTTTAACTTTTTTTGCCACCTGAGTTAACCGGTTTTTAGATTTTTCGGTGCTGAATCCAAATCTGGCTCTACCACGTCAGAATTTTGAGATATCATAACCTCTAAGCGTAAAAACACGGTTTATTAAAAAACAACGAATTTTTTCGCTCGTTTCTACTTAGGGTATCATTAAGTATCACTCTTCCCCTTCAAAATTCAATTTCTTTTGTTCTATTCGCCTTGAAAATGCTAGTAGATATGCGAGTAAGTTAAGTATTTCTTTTTTTCTTTTCTAATTATTTGTAAAAATTTTTATTTTTGGACCACCTGAGTAAAACACATCGTTTCTTGGTGCTGAATCCAAATCTGGCCGCACAATTGCTCTAGTACTACAATTTTTAGATATTCTACCCCCAGATTGCCAAGAACACGTGTTTTTGCAATATTTGAGGTTATATAATGAAAACATAATTTTTTTTTGCTCATTTCTACTTAGGGCATGATTTTCGTTTGTTGGGATTCGATTTTTCTTTCTTGAGATATATCAGTTTTAATGTGCAGTACTTCGGTATTACGTCGTGAGCATGAGTCATTAGAGCATGTGGCTTTTCAATCGTTATGAGCGAAAAAGTTTTCTTTATTAATTTATGTATGCATCCTTGTAAATATTTTTAATTTTTTTTGTTTTTGTTAAATACAAACTGTTATGATAAAAGCATCCTTTGATTAAAAAAAATTTGGTGCTTTTAGTTCGGTAAAACGCTTTTTCTTCCAAGTTTTTGGTGCTTTTTGAAAATCAAAAGTTGCCAACACTGTGTACAACAGTGGTCGGCAAAAGTTAAACTGTGACTGTGTTGGTGAGAACAAGAGAACTGCTCCGCATGAGCAACCCAGTAGGAAATTACGAGAAGTGAAACAAAATTTTTAACTTATCGGTCTTCAACAAAAACATATGAATACATATATTTAACACATACATATGTACATAAATGTGCATCGCTCATTTACTATAAAAGTATTATAATCCCAAAAAAGCAAAAATCGGGTTAACTATGCAAGAATGAACATTAGCTCTTTCTTAGGTTAGGTTAGGTTAGGTAAGGTGGCAGCCCCGTGTAACCGGAGCTCACTTAGACAATGTAAGATTGTCCTTTGTGATACCACAATTTGGAAAAGCCCCCTAAACTTTATCGTTAAAACGCTCCGAGCCGATTATGTATTTACTATTACGGCTGATCCCAATGCCCCAGAGCTCCTCGGGGCTGTTTAGAAAGCGAGAGCCAAAGTACTTCAACCTTAGCCTCGCAAATGCTGGGCACCTAAGAAGGTAGTGTTGAGGTGATTCTACCTCGTCATCTTCCAGGCAACAGCGACACAAAGGGTCCGGCAGAATGTTCAGCCTAACTGCGTGGATACCGATAGGAGAGTGACCCGTTAAAACCCCCACCAGAACTGATAGCTGTGGCTTTGTGAGTGTGAGGAGTGCCCTCGATCGCCTCCGGTCCACCCTCGGCCAAAAGGAACCTGCGATCGCACATGTCATGGTATTCGCCCAGCGTTCGCTGAGCTGACATGAGGCCCATTTATCCAAGAGCGAACCGCAAGCGATCAATGGCACCCCCAGCCACTCTTTATTCGGTAGTAACGTTTCACGGGTTCCTTCCCTGGCCAGCTCGTCAGCCACGCAGTTCCCCCCAATGTCGCTGTGTCCCGGAACCCAAATAAGCCTATTGCGGAAGTATTCCGACGCGGCCGAGAGAAAGAGAAGACATTCTTTAACCAGGTTAGAGCGCACCTCTAACGAACTCAAAGCCCTGATAGCCGTCTGGCTATCAGAATATACGCTCACTTCCCTGTCGGTTATAACGCTCCTTAGCAGTGAATCCACCGCCTCCTTGATAGCAGCTACTTCCGCCTGGAATACACTGCAGAAGCCCGGGAGCCTGAACTTAGTGCTGATGGAAAGCTCTTGACAGAAGACCCCTCCACCAACCCTGCCATCCAGTTTCGATCCCTCCGTAAAGTAGTTCACCGCACCCCTCCTCCAGAAGTCCCGCCCGGCCCACTCATCCCTTGAGGGAAAATGGACAGAGAAGAAGCTCCTAGGAGCCGTAACGGTGGTGCAGTAATCTGTGCGATCAGGGATGAAGTCGAAACCTCCTAGAACTCCAGAGTGTCCGGTCCCTAAGTTGGTCAACCAATCGGTTTCCCTGAGTCTAATAGCCGTTCGCGCCGCGACGACGTCGACAGGCGCTACGTTTAGCATTGCGTTCAGTGCTAATGTGGGGCGGTTCGCAGTGCCCCACTAATACCAATTAAAGCAGCCCGTAGTACGCGCTCCAGCTGCCTAGCTTGTATAGCCTTTTCCAGAGAGTTCCACCAGACTAGGGCCCCATAGAACATAATTGGCTTGACTACGGTCTCGTATAGCCAATAGACAACTTTAGGGAAGATGCCCCATCTCTTACCAATAGCTCCCCTACTGCAATATAAGGCCACTGATGCCTTTCTTGCCCTTTCCTCGATGTTTGGTACCCACGACAACTTCCTGTCCAGGATCAAGCCCAAGTACTTGACCCTGTCAGACAACTGTAAGCGCAGACCTCCAACCGAGGGAAGAGCAGCAGCGGGGATTTTATATTTTTTGTGAATAAGACCAGCTCTGTCTTACTGGGGTTTACAGCATAACCACTTTTGGCCGCCCAGTTAATAACTATGTTAAGGTACCGTTGGGTCAGTTTATACAGATTGTTCAGGTATTTACATTTAACTAGGAGCGCCACATCGTCTGCATAGGCAATTACCCGACAGCCGTGTTTCTCCAGCTCCACTAGTAGCTCATTTACCACGACGACCCAGAGAAGGGGTGAGAACCCCTCCCTGCGGGCTGCCCCTGCTCACCATGCGAGACAAGCAGGCGCTCCCCAGGTGGCCATGACAGTTCTGTCACGCAGCAGGCTTTCGATGAGCCTAATGAGACTGACCTCAACCCCAAGCTTATCTAGCGACTTAACTATTGCGTCCGGCAGGACAATTAAAAGCCCCCTCGATATCGAGCAAGGCTCCTACGGCAAAGTCCTTGTGAGTGAAGGCTTCCTCTATACACCTCACAATTGTATGCAGAGCAGTATCGACCGACCGTCCTTTACAGTAAGCATGCTGAGCTCTAGACAGGCGATCCCGAGGCATCATGCTCCTTATGAGCATATCAACCAGCCTCTCCAACGTCTTCAGCAGAAACGATGAAAGACTGATTGGCTTAAAGTCCTTGGCGGGCAACATGAGAGCTCCTTCCGGCCTTCGGGATGAAAACCACCTTGACGACCCTCCAGCCCCTTGGAATGTACCCGTATCTAACGCAGCTCGCGTAGATTGGGGCCAACCAACGGGACGACACCTCCGCCGCCTTTTGCAGCTGCGCAGGTATGATGTCATCAGGTCCTGGTGATTTAAAGGGTTCGAACGAATTGATCGCCCACGCCATGCGGCGCTCATCCAGGAGGTCAGAAACAGCAGCACAGTCTCCACACACTTCCCCTAAGGAGATCTCCTCAGGGAAGGGATCGGAAGGAAAGTGAGTGTCCAGGAGTAGCCTAAGCAACTCCTTTCCTTTCTTATTTCGGACTTATAGATTCCTAGTCCAACCTTATAGAGTTCCCAATTAAAAGACAACTCCTACGGGCCCTATTGAAAAGTTGTCTGCTCGACGCTCTTAACTCAGAGAGCTCCACAGTCCACCAAATGCGTTTCCCTCTACCTTTCTGAAATCTCAGCGGACATGCGCTTTCAAGAGCTTCCCTGCACGCAGAGCTGAAAACTTCAACAAGCTCCTCCAGCGAGTCTACCGACTGAACAGAATTTGGTTCTGGCGCATCAGGAAGCACTCCGCGAAGGTTCCTGTTATACAGATCCCAGTTCGTGCTCCTCAGGTTCCTGAAGGGCTTGCTACGTGGACGCGTTTCGTCCAAAGAGAATTGAATATACCTTTGATCGGAAAAGGAGTGTTCGCTCAGAACCCTCCACTCCGAGATCAGAGGTGCTGTCTCAGATGAAGCCAGAATGAGGTCAAGAACCTCCTCCCTGGCAGCAGTTATAAACGTAGGGGAATTCCCCCTGTTATAGATATGTAAGTTTTCACTTAGAATAAACTCAAAAAGTGACTCACCTCGCAAGTTTGTATCCGAGCTGCCCCAAACTGAGTGTCTCGAGTTCGCATCGGACCCCAAGATCACGCCAGCTTTCCGTCGCTTGGCTTCCGCTAGAGCGCTCCTCAGCAGCGTTGGAGGTGGCTCCACCTCGTCATCGTGCGGCATGTAGCCGGATATGAGCCAGAGTTCTCCAGCCTCTCGTTCCAGCCTAATTGTAACCATATCCTCATTGCTGAAATTATGCAAAATAAAAGCTTTTAGTTCACCTCTGATAAGCATACAGGGCCTAGTTCTACCTACGTTGTTCGCCGCTATCAGCTTGTAGTTCCTTGTTCGGATTCCAGAGATACCATTACTGCTCAGCCATGGCTCCTGTATCAGAACCACGTCAGCCCCACCGCAAAAGTTTGGCGGATG
>NW_023470065.1:0-5084 GCF_013731165.1 Rhagoletis pomonella | reverse complement strand
GCATGGACAATGAAAGCATCTGATGAGGCGGCTCTTGGAGTTTTCGAGAGAAAGATTCTGCGAAAGATTTACGGACCTTTACGCATTGGTGATGGCGAATATCGCAGACGATTTAACGATGAGCTGTATGAGCTTTACAACGATATAGATATAGTGCAGCGAATTAAAATTCAGCGGCTCCGCTGGCTTGGCCATGTCGTTCGGATGGACAGAAACGCTCCTGCTCTGAAAATATTCAACGCGGGCCGCGATGCTGGTAACAGAGGAAGAGGAAGGCCTCCTCTGCGTTGGAAAGACCAGGTGGAAAAGGACTTGGCTTACTTCACTTGGCATTTTCAATTGGCGTCAGTTAGCACAGAAGAGAAATGACTGGCGTGCTGTTTTGGACTCGGCCAAAATCGCTTAGGCGGTTACAGTGCCAATTAAGAAGAAGAAGAAAGTTGACCCAACAAACAAGGCAAGATAAATAAAACCGCTTAAAAACAAAATGCATTAAGTACTTATTACCAGTCGAGTTAAAAGCGGTCAGATATCTGCAGCGACGTCAACTCTCATGCGGTAAATATTGCATATCGCGTCTTTCTTTGCATTCAACTATGTTTGTACGTCAACTAAGTCACATTTTTTTTACGCGCCCTTTTTCGCCGTCAAAACATTCGTGTCTAGTGACGAAATATACTCGACATAGAGCCGTGGCGGACCCCGGTAGGGGAAATTGGAGAAATTGAATTTTGAGATTATGTACTTTATTTTAAAATTTTACTTTTTTATTATATTTTCGAATTTGTATTATTTTACACAGTTGAAAGTCACAGCAGGTTTGAACATTTTTTCAGGTTCAGAAAACAACGAAAATTGCAAAATTTTGAATTTTATATTATTAAATTTGCAAGATTTCAAAAACTATCGAAATCCGGGAGATTCTAGAAATGTTGATAAAATGAGAGTATTTTGAAATGTACAAAATTATTGAAATTTTTTTATTTTCCAAAATTTTGAGAATTTTATTTACCCTAAAATCCATGCTAAAATGTAAAAATGTGAAACATCACAAATTGTTAAAAAATAGTTTCTTTTTTTACTTAGGGCGTGTGTGAATCGGTAACAAAGTTCTATGGGGAAAGCTGTTGAATAATATTTTTACTATGGTGAGGCAGTTTTGCCAATCTGCTATGTGAAATTAAATATTTTTTGACAGCAGTAAATTTTTGATAACCGCAGATTTATTTGGAATAAAATATTACAAATTGAAGTGAAATGAATATTTTAAGAAAACATCTACCATCGTTGATTGCAATTCATCTATTTAAGCTTTTATTTAACGAAAAATTACACACATCAACAATCTTTGCGATTGTCAAAATTTTCTATGCATTTGTCAAAAATTTCACTAGCCTCATGAGCTACTGAAATTTTATTCACCTCATTTTTGTCAAAAATTTACTCGACGCGAACTTTGTTAGAATTCCTACAATTCTCAAAATATTTGAAAGATAAAAAATTTCTAGAAATCTCTTCATCATTATATTTTGATTTACTAAAATTTCTCAAATTCACAAAGTTTTGAAAGTTTAGAAAATTTTGGAATTCCACTCAAGTTATTTAAAATGGGAAACTTCAAGAAATTCAAAACTATCAAAATTCTAAAAATTTTAAATTGCGGTGATTTTTAAATTTATATACACGATATATGTTGCGATGCAATTTGCCAACAGCAGTGTTTTCTGCATACACTTGCATCCAGAACTCTCTTTGCTCCAATCGTAGTATTTAATATTCAAAGTGCTGTCTTCACTGATGTCCAGGAGGTTTTCAAAAGCTTAATTTGTCATCTCAGTAGGTTTACTTTTCGGGTCACATGAAAACGGGTTCGTTATCCAGCTGTAGACATCCACAGAGTCAATGTTGGGAAAATATTCGACAATGGTTTTTTCTAAACCTTCCAAGTTAACGCTGGTCACGCGCGTTAACGCTAAGAATATAATATTTACAGCCAATTTCACGAAAGCAATTTAGGTGAAAAATGATCTTAATTTTTTAATTCTATATGGAAATTGACAGTAAATAAAAAATCATTTTCCATTTAAATTGCTGGTGAAACCGACTGTTATCAATCTTCTTTAGCTCTACCTAGAATTGCAGCGGACGACGGTAAAGCGGTCGCTGTCAAAATCAAAACTCACGAAGACATATGGAATGGCACATAATTGCGGCAGCAGCATTTTTACCGCCAACGTTTTTCGGTTGATTAAAATTCATTTCTATTTTTACCGCCCAGCGGGAGCGGCACATTGTTCATTGTAACAATTTCTATTATTTTCACAAGTTTGCAAATCCTTTTAACCATTTTTATTTCCAGCAAACATACACACACACGCACGTACCAAAAAAATTAAAATATTTTAATGAAAATTTCCAAATCAAAATGACAGTTAACGGAAGCCGGCCTCAGCTGCAATTGTGTTTACTCGGACGGATATCCATTGTGTACAAATACAAGTGAGATATCTTAGCAATAGACGTCATCCTGGGCCACAGCTGCGATCATCTGTTTTTTAGAGTTGCTTATTTTGGTCTAAAGTGCGCTTTTTTGACCTGAGTTGCATTAAATAGTGTCTTAAAACTTGGTAGTATTAGTTGTTCAAATGGTAACATATATGCCCAAAAACTTGAAAAATATTAGATGATTGCTTTTTAAAAAATGCTATTTATAAAATTTGGTTTTGATTGCGACATTAGAAATATTCAGATTATAAAAGTTTTTCACATATGTTTTAAGATTTTAAAGCTTTTAAAATGTACGGTAGAATGCAACAATGTGCTTGAATTTGTTTGCTTCTTCGTCAGCTTATTCGTTTGCAGACTAGAAAAATGGCGAACAGCCATCAAAATACTGATTCAAAATACACACAAATGGGTGCGCGCAGCAAAATTCAGCCCCAATGGTAAGTTCATTTCATCGTGCGGCGACAAGTTAAGAATTTGCGATACATTTTCAGGCGAATGTATGCGAACGTTCACCGGGGGAAGAGGTATGGGACGACAGCTGGCATGGCATCCAGACGGCTATCTGATGGCTTTAGCATTAAGTTGGAACCGCGTTAAGATATTTGACAAAGCTGAAGGCGAGCTAATACAGTGCATTCGTCGCGGAGAATGATGTTGCATTTCACCCAAGTGGAAATTTCTTGGTGACTGGCGGCGATGACGATACAATAGGATTGGATTTATTAGAAGGTCGGCCAATTTATACACGGTAGTAGTGCACTTTAGCGGAACCATATAAAATACATTTTTTCCTGTATTCAACAGTTGCCCGTTTGGAAATCTAATTTGCATACATTTGATGCCAATAGCGCGCAACAAACAAGCCAGTTCTCAAAGAGCCCAAATTGATTTTAGTCATGCAACAGCTCCACATAACTCCGCCATAGACACACCAGTTGCTGGAGTACCAAAAAGCTGTGATGACAGTATTTTAATTGATCCACGACAATCGGTGGCATATGGCATGCGTGATGGAAATTTTCTGGTGCTTGATAGCCAATATACTACAAGAGTGAAACGCTACAAGTGAAACGCTGTGATAGTATTTTTTCTCAAATTTTCATCTTTTATTTGCAGTTACATTAAGAAGCTCATAGAGGACAGAGCGGTTGGTGAGGAAGGTGTCGAGTTACTGCTGTACTGCAACTGGGAAAATCCGCATTTCGCACGTGCTCCACTCGTATGGAATATTAGCTTATGTCGAAAGGCTGGTTTTAGTATAATGCAGCATTCGCAGCATACCCTCACTGGCGCCGAGCCGTTGAAGAAATTTTGGATAAATAAACGTGCAAGAAATAGTTCCGATACTAGCACGTCCATATTCTTGTTAAGGGTCATCAAAAAATTCCATGTGTTGTAAATAATAAAGGGATTGCCGGATTATACTAAAGCCAGCTTCCCGACATAAACTACTATTCCATACGAACACAGAAATATAAATGTATCTAAAACTGAATAACTCAAATCAAATTGGATTGGATTTGCATAATATACCTAATATTGGAATCTGTTTTGATCGTAAAAAATACAACTTGCAATCATTTAGATTATAGTTTTGAAAGAAATTGATTGCAATCGTAAATTATGTAAAAATTGTCAATAACAATCTGCCTAAAATTTCTTTTCCCCATGTAACGGTTATAAAATACGTTAAATCCGCACTATCTGCATTAACAAAAAATATACATTGGAATATTTAAAATAAACCGATTCATATTTATTTTCTAGTAAGAATTGTTTCTTAATTGAAAGTATTTAATACTAATATAATGTAGTGGTTAATGTTTTAAAATGAATTCGGAATATGTCCGCAGCTCAGGTTGATTTAAAGAAATCCGTTTAAATTTTTCGAATTACATCTACTTGAATACAGGATAGGCAGGGTTGCATACAAATGGTAGTTCCGTAAATATTTAAAATATGTTCAATATTTGCATCTGGGCCAATAAATAATAACAAATATAGCCGAAAAAAACAAAGTTTCAATTAAAACGAGTTTTTATAACCCCCCATAAAATTCCGATTAATTTTAAATACGAAAATAACGATATTTTTTCATGGAGATTTATTTTTTTAATATACCTTGTTTATACCTACACAAAAACCGGATTAGCAAAAAACCGATTGGACTCAACATATATTTCTTTACAGCATTTATCCCCCTGTCTTTATAGCGCCCTCGATAAAGTCTTATTCAAAAGTAAACAAAATTGCTATTTTTAAACGACATTTTTTTAATAAATAATTTGCGCGGTTGACCGAAATGGAAACAAACAATAATTGTAATTTATTATAACAATAATACGAATTTAAAACGGACTGTATAAAGAAAACCAGCCTATTGTCACTTCACTTTCCAATGGTGCTGATTGCTGCAAGAATTATTTAGCGATTTAGAGCATAATCAACACAATATATGCACATAAATATGTATTATTTCACAGATCTCAGGGTCAGCTTAGAAATACGTTACCAAAATTATATAAAATTTAAGTAGGAATTATTTTTATTTATAACGTAAAAGCGCTATCTGACCC
>NW_023470064.1:0-5084 GCF_013731165.1 Rhagoletis pomonella | reverse complement strand
CGAGTATATTTGGGTAATCCCTCAAGGTTTCGAGGATAATCGTAACAATTGGTGTCAGAAGTGGGATTGTTGAATAAATCCCGAAGGATAAACTACTGAAAATGGCGAAAATTCAGGACTTAAAGATTGAGGAGCTGAAACAGGAGTTGGAAAAGCGTAATTTGGCCACCTCTGGAAGAAAAGTGGAATTATTATCCCGTTTGCGGGAGGCTATGGAAGCTGAAGGCATCGACGTGGACAAATACGACTTCCAGGGTAAATCCGACGATGCATCCGCAAAGGACGAACAGAAGGATGAGGCTGCTTGTTCGTCGAAGGATGTGCAGCAGACATCCGGGAAGGTTGAAGAACAGCAAAAGTCTCCAAGTTCATCAACAGCTATGGACATGAACACGTTATTGGCTGCCATGTCACAGATGTCATCTCAGATGCAAACACAGTTGTCATATATTTCGTCGCAGCTACAGGCACAGAAGACACACGTATCACAGTTGCTGGAAGTCCAGGATGCAAAGATTACACAACTGCAGGAGAATTTGGCTAGAGATAACAAACAAATCGAGGAACGACAAGATAAGATCGAAGCGCTTATTAAGGAAAAACAGGACAAAGTCGAAGCTAAGGTGGATGAGCTTGAAGATCGTCTCCGGGGTTTGCAGTTGAATCGTCCAGCTAATCCGACGAACGCTCCCAAGGTAAAGACTCCATCCTTTGATGGCACTATTCCTTTCCAGGTCTTTAAGCTCCAGTTTGAGAAGACAGCTACAGCAAATCACTGGAGCATGGAGGATAAATCCGCTGCACTGTTCGTTGCATTAAAAGGACCTGCAGCGGAAATCTTGCAGACTATTCCTGATTGTGAAAGGAACAGTTACGATGCTTTAATGGGTGCAGTGGAAAGACGTTATGGTAGCGAGCACAGGAGACAGATTTACCAGATGGAGTTGGAGAATCGCTGCCAGAAATCCAACGAGACTTTACAGGAATTCGCCTCCGAGGTTGAAAGGTTGGCTCATTTGGCAATTGGAGATGCATCTGGTGAGCACCTCGAAAGAGTAAAAATCCAGAGGTTCATCAACGGAATGCGGGACGTGTATACCAAGCGAGAGACGTACGCGAATCCCAAGCCAACATTTGCTGAAACTGTCTCGTATGCTCAGACGCGTGAAACGGCGGCGCTCCTAAGTAGACCAGCCTACAAAGCACATCGCGTAGAAGTGGAGACACCGGACGAGACAAAGGAAATGCTGAAGAAGCTAATCCAACTGTTGGGTGAGAAAAAGCATGGCTCTGGCAAATGTTTTAAATGTGGAAAGCCAGGTCACTTCGCCCGCGATTGCAGCGCAAGCTCCAGTGCGCTCAACAATTCAGCAGGACGCAAACGCAGGACTGAAGGAGACGAATCCAACTCCAATCAGTCGTTAAACTAAAACGAGCCAGCAGCAGGGGGCGCGCGCTGGCTCCCGCAATTGAATGCCCCATAATCTCCGTCTCGCGAATTGGCAGAAAGGCGAGCAACGTTACTGTTGGTGGATATGTGGACGAACATGAGCGAGTACTAACTGTGGATACGGGCGCATCACATTCCATCATTCGATCTGATTTGGTCACTAAAGAGGTAAGGCCATTACCTGGAGCAAGGTTGAGGACAGCAACTGGTGAGGACACCCAAGTTGTAGGAGAGGTAACATGCAAAGTCGCAATAGGGAATGTGACGGTGTTACACAAGTTCATAGTCGCGGCGATTATGGATGAAGTCATCATTGGATTAGACTTTTTATTTGGTCAAGGCATGAAGATCGACATGAAGAACAGGATCATGACGTACGACAACATGGAAGTGCCCCTTAGGTTTGGGTATGATGGTCCGTACAGCAGCAAGCGAGTGATCCTAGAGGAAAGCGAGCAGATTCCACCGAAGTCAGAAGCAGTTGTGTGGGCAAAGATTGATGGAGATTATGGGACAAACAAATTGTGGGTTGTTGAAGCGGCACAAAATTCTACACCGGACGTACTTATTGGTAAAACCCTGGCTAAGACGCAAAAGGATGGACGCATCCCAGTTCGAGTGCTCAATGAGTTCAAATCACCAGTCAAACTCCGAAGAGGAACTGTACTGGGGCAATGTCGAGAGGTAGAGGCAATCTTCAACTGCGAAAAGTTACCTGAAAGCGATTCCATTGGCGAGAATGACATTGCGGAAGACATTAATGCATGGACGGAAGGGTTGGAAGAAAAATACCAGCACAAGGCTAAGGAACTTCTCTGAAGATACTGCAACATATTCGACAAGGATGGCGACAAACCAGGCAGGACTAACGTTGTGAAACATCGCATTGATACTGGCGATGCAAGGCCAATCCGTCAAGCTCCTCGGAGTGTTCCACTTGCCAAACGTGAAACTGTTAGCCAAATAATAAACGAAATGAGCGAGAGTGGTGTGATTGAACCATCAGCGAGTCCATGGAGTTCGCCGGTAGTACTTGTGAAGAAGAAGGATGGTCAAATGCGGTTCTGCGTAGACTACCGGAAACTAAACGATGTGACGAAAAAGGACAGCTATCCTCTTCCCAGGATCGATGACACTCTGGACTCGTTGACTGGAACAAAGTGGTTCTCAACACTCGACCTTAAGAGCGGTTATTGGCAAGTGGAGGTAAGTCACGAGGATAAGGAGAAGACAGCTTTCAGCGTTGGAGACGGTCTGTGGCAATTCACGGTGATGCCCTTTGGATTATGCAACGCTCCTGCCACTTTTGAACGACTTATGGACCATGTGCTCAAAGGACTGCATTGGAAAACATGTTTGGTGTATCTAGACGACATTATCGTATTGGGTAAAAGCTTTGAGGAACACCTGAACAATTTGGAAGAAGTTTTCCAGAGGATAGCTGGCGCTGGTCTGAAGCTAAGTCCTAAAAAGTGCTCACTGTTCAGGAAGGAGGTGAACTACTTAGGGCACAAGGTGACAACGGAGGGCATCTGTACTGCGAAGGAAAAGATAGAAGCAGTAAAGGATTGGCCAAGACCTAGGAACCTGCACGAACTACGAAGTTTTCTTGGGCTATGCACCTACTACCGCCGATTTGTTCCGAATTTCGCCAGCGTTGCTAATAGCCTCCACGAGCTCACTAGGAAAAATAGAGCCTTCGAGTGGAACAAGGAGCAGGAGGAGGCTTTCCAGACTCTGAAGGAACGACTATGTACTGCACCTATGCTAGCGGATCCCGTTCCAGGGGCAACGTTTATTTTGGATACGGATGCTAGTGGTTATGCCATAGGAGGCGTACTGTCGCAGGTAATTGATGCGCAGGAGAAGGTAGTTGCCTACTATAGCCGGTCGATTGGAAAACCAGAGAGGAACTACTGCGTAACTCGGAGAGAACTGCTAGCGTTGGTGGACTGCGTCAAACATTTCCACAAGTACCTCTATGGGCAACGTTTCCGAGTTCGAACGGACCATGCAGCGCTGAAGTGGCTACTACAGTTTAAGAATCCAGAAGGACAGCTAGCTCGGTGGATTGAGAGACTGCAAAGTTATGACTTCGCTATTGAGCACCGCAAGGGAAGTGTCCACGGTAATGCTGATGCCATGTCCCGCCGACCATGTAGCCTGGAATGTAAACACTGCTCAAAAGCTGAGGGAAAAGAGGACATTATAGACGTCCGTCTAACGACAATAACACCAGCGGAAGAGTGGAAGGAAGCACAGCTACGAAAGTGTCAGCAGGAAGATCCAGATCTGGAGCTTTTGATGCATGGACTGGAGGTGGACAGGAGGCCATCTAAGGAGCAAATGGCAGCGGAAAGCCCCATCGCAAAGGCGTACTGGGCACAATGGAACAGCTTAAAATTAATATCTGGCTGTTTGCATAGGGTATGGGAAAGCGAAGATGGCCAGTGCTCCCGCAACCTGATAG
The DNA here is from genome assembly GCF_013731165.1 of Rhagoletis pomonella. Classification (NCBI taxonomy): domain Eukaryota; kingdom Metazoa; phylum Arthropoda; class Insecta; order Diptera; family Tephritidae; genus Rhagoletis; species Rhagoletis pomonella. The sequence goes on along the minus strand of NW_023470064.1, from coordinate 1,164 downwards.
TAGTTCCAAGGGTAAGAATTCCGGATGTACTCAAGGAATTCCACAATGGTCCTAGTGGAGGGCACCTGGGAATCACGAAGACCCTGGAGAAGGTTAAGCAGAGGTTTTATTGGGTTGGTTGTCGGCAATCGGTCGCAGAGTGGATTGCTAACTGCGCGGAGTGTATTGCAGCTAAGGGGCCGAAATCCAGAAGTCATGGCCAGATGAAGCAATATAACTCTGGTGCACCATTCGAGCGGATTGCCATGGATGTAGCCGGTCCATTTCCTATGAGCGCACAGGGAAACAAATACGTCCTTGTGGTTATGGACTACTTTAGCAAATGGCCGGAGGTATACCCGATTCCAAACCAGGAAGCTAAAACTGTAGCGGAGGTATTCACCTACAATTGGGTTGCGAGATACGGTGTACCTATAGAGCTGCACTCTGACCAGGGAAGAAATTTTGAGTCGGCAGTGTTCCAAGAGATGTGCCAGATACTGGGTATCCGGAAAACTCGAACGACGGCTCTTCATCCCCAATCAGACGGCATGGTGGAACGGTTCAACCGAACCCTGGAAGAGCATTTGCGGAAGGTCGTGGACAAGAAGCAAAAAGATTGGGATGTCCGCATACCCTTGTTCCTGATGGGATACCGGTCAGCAGTGCATGAAACAACGGGTAAAACTCCTGCAAGGGTAATATTCGGCAGTGAGCTCCGTTTGCCTAGTGATCTGAAGTTTGGGGTGACTGGTGATGCTAGAAGGATTGGAAAAGAGACGTCAAACATCCTGGAAGAGGAGCTGAGAGAGATACATGCTCTTGTGAGACAGCGCACACAAATTATGAGTGACAAGATGAAAGCCAGGTATGATAAGGCGATGAATTCCGAGGGTTTCCAGGAAGGAGATTTGGTGTTGCTGTACAATCCACAACGAAAGAAAGGTTTGTCCCCAAAACTACAATGCAACTGGGAAGGTCCGTATAAGGTCGTAAAACGGCTAAATGATGTAGTGTATCGGATCCAGACCGTCGGGAGACCAAGAAACAAGATGAAGGTGGTCCACTTGGAAAGGCTTGCAGCGTTTGGAACCGCAAGTGTGTCTGATCGGGACGATCAGACTTAGGTGGAGGGCAGTGTGGCGAATACTGCGGCAACACAAAGCGAACAACGAGAAATAGGCA
>NW_023470063.1:0-5084 GCF_013731165.1 Rhagoletis pomonella | reverse complement strand
GTTTAAACCAGTCTAAAAGATTGTTAGTGACATAGACTGAAAACATTTTAAATCAATTTAATTTACATATGTAAGTGAAAAAATAAGTGTGATTCTTTTAAAGCGATACAGTAACCGGTAATAATTAAAACAATGTCCAAACGAAAGCTCGTGAAAAATAATCCGAATGAACTATAGCTTCGTTTACAGAAAACACAGCGGTCGGCCCTCGGCAGGCAATGGCAAGCGTCCAAGTGTATTTCTGCCATAAAAAAGCTTCTCATAAAATTCTTTCGTTTTTCGGAGAAGGGGGTAAAACTGTAGGTCCCTTCATTTGCGCAACAACATCGAGACGTGCGCCACATATTGGATGAGAAGCTCGGCCAAACACTTAGCAAAAGTGTAAGCGCAAAATTGTTATTTTTATTATTATTATAATCTTGTGTAAATACATATTGTGTTAATGACCCTAACTCACAAGTTTACAGTAATAAAAAAAAAAAATCCGACCTTTGACATTTTTATAATATACGATGTTCTAAGATAGTAGCGCAGTTTTCGAGATATAGCCACACTTTAGGTGCACTCATTTAATTGCAATTTTCTTTGGACATAGTTGGCCAATCCTAAACTACTTTTTACATTAGTAAAGTAAAAAATTTTAATTAATAAATAAAATAAGAGCATGCATAGCTAAATTAAATAGAAAATTTTGGAATTATGCAGTCTTATACAAATTTATGATTTCATTAATATTTAGTTCAAAATTCAACCGGATTTCACGGCACTGCTCGTGATGTTTCCGGTGCAGTAGTTCGGTGTTGGAAGTTGGTGCTCTTCTTTTAAAATTTATGAATGAATTTTAATATTTTTATAAGGCGTTCTTCAATTACATAAAATTTTTTAAATTAAAGCGTATACTATATTATTTCGTTAAAAGTTAAATAAATTAATACATAACCCGAAAGGAATTATACATAAATATGTAATTTTTTTAAAGAAAACTTTAGTGCTAAATCTCTGTTAATAATCGCAAATTGTAACTGCAATAATTGTGCCAATAAAGGGCAAGTAATTAAATTCACAGCGGTCCAGCTGAGAATTTGCCACATTCTGTTGTACTTGTGTATGTATGTATGTACATACATAAGTTAACCGCAAAATGCATAAATCGCAGTAATAATAACAATTGAAGAATTGCCACATCAAACCATATACATACAAACATATTATTATTATAAGCATATCAATGCTAAAGTGTCAACTAATAAATGAGAAGTGATTTAATGGCAAATTAGGAAAGTTATGTAGGTACAAATATGCTTAATATAACATATTTATAGAAGCATACATATCTGTGACGATCAATTAAAGTAGCTTAAGTGACTTTAAAAGGTCTGACTTTGAATTAAACAATTATCAGTTTCCCTTGAAAATTTTTATATTATTATTTAGAGTCTTTTAAAAGGGCACCTTGAACTACACCTGTGGCTAGTTAAACGTTAAAATATTATTTCGGCACCCAGTGAAATATTTCTTTAAAAGGAAAAGGGCCTATCTCGACTTAGGCTATTTTCATTGAACGGCATAGGTATGTATATAAATTTTCATAGAAATATAATAGCATATACATACACACATACATATATGTACATGCATACATTTGCATATGCATACAAGCGATGTTATCCGTTAACTGTGGCTGTGATTAGTAATTTCAATTACTTTCGACCGAAAATTCATCATTGTTTTGCAATGCGATAGGAATAGCAAATTGAAATGCGGTCATGGCTGCGCAACAATACAAATAAAGCTCAATTGAATTGAGCTTTAACTGCTATGATAGTTACTGATGTGCTGAATTGTCGGTAGCAAATACTTCAAAAAGATTTCGTTTCTCAACACTTACTTTTCGGTACCCGATAGCGCTTCTATATATTAAACCAAGTTTAAAAACAATTGTTCAATTACTATTTTATATTATACAATTAGTACAGGTATGATAATGCATTCCCAAAAGTTAAATAATGTGGATTTGAGGGAAGCCATCAAAATTCGCCTTCTTGAACTTATCACAACATTCAAATAACATCTAATCAGTTTCCACCTTAGTAGATTCAAAGCTCAATAAAAATGCTTTGCGGCAAAATGGGTCTGAGGGCGTTTGGACTCTAGATCGTCTAACGCTCGAGCAATATGATAAATAAATAGACATTAAAATGTTATGAAATTGCATAATTTTGAAAAAGGAAAGGTGTATAGAAAAAACCAAAACCCTATTAATAAATCACATTAACTTTAACAAAGCTCTGAAATCATGAAAAGGCCTTCAAGGAAATGGCAGAATTGAACCTTTTTGCAAGTTCACATGAGAAATCTGCTTGCGACGGGATTGGAGGGAATTTTAAGTGACTAGCAGCTATAGCAAGTCTTCAACTCTCAACAGTACAACAAATTCGTATGCCCGAGGCATAATTGTGACTTCACATTGCTTGATAAAATAGTATTTCCTTTGAAAATAAAATCTTCCAATGCTCGTTAGTCGGACTTAAACGTTCGCTCTAGCTAAACTTTATGGGCTGCTTATTTTCTATATTAGTAGTGAGAACCTAAGTTTTTTCTGCAATTGCAATTAAAATTACGAGGAAATTTCCCACTCCTTAAAATACACCAATGTTTTTGAGGTCCTGTGGAAATGCTATCACAATCATTACGATTTGCAAAGTACAATACATACATATATTCATATTCATGTATAAAGGCTACCTTGCAATAGCTTAAATTGCACTTAGCATTTGCATTAATTAACAATACAGTTATTCGCACATACAAATATACTTACATATATGTACATACATAGATTAACATACTTGAGTTGCTAACAAGAAAGTGTTGTGAAACATTCGCAATAAGTAACTGCAAAATGAACTGGCAGGTAATTTCGATAAATCTGCTTAAACATAACACCAAAAGTGAACATTTGGAAAATGTATTTTATGTAAATGAACAACTTTAACTATACTATGATGATTTCAATTAGAACATTTTCAATTATAATATTCAATCAAGTGCAAGGCACACCTCAGTGGGCGAATCACCGAATTCAACCGCCAGAAGCAAGAGGATGGGCATTAAGTAGAGCTTCTTATCGCAGCCACTCACGGTTTCGGTAAAAGATGTTAACTGTCTATGCTTAGCGTCGTACAATATCAAGCAGTGCACCACAACCGTAACACCAACTCATTGGCACATCATTGTGGCTCATCACAATTCAAGGCTTTATCTGCATAAATAAGTACGTCCTACTTGCACAAGGGGCTTGTACAATTGAACGCGCAAATGCAAGTGCAAACTTTTAGCTTGCCGTGTCACAGCAGTCACAGGAATATAAAAATAGTACTAAATTACAAGAAAATTGCGTATCTTGGAATGTGAAAGTAATGTTTTTATAGGTTGATAAAAATAATCCGAGACATTGCCATTTTGCGTGTATGAGCTTTTCTCTCTGTAGAACCGCTATACAAAGAGCTATTATTCTGACTTTGCCCATCAAATAGGCGTGCTAATTTCTTGATATGAGGTAATGTGAAGATGTCTGTGAAAATCGAATACGGACTGCGCCAAATAGACAAAAAAGTACCCATTTTAGTAGTTTTTTTTTAGTTTAGTTTTTAGTAGTTTTTCATTAGAAAAGGAAAAATAGAGTTCTACAAAAGTACAAAACGTCCAAAAATTTTATGTTTGGAAAAAATAAATAAATAACAAGTGTTCTGAGCAGATTTGTGAAAATGGAACAAGTTAGGTCGAAAAAAGTTTTCCAAAAGGTCTAAAAACTTTATTCCAAGAAATCAAAAAAAAAATATTCTTAGAGCTCGTGAAAAGGGGAAAAAATGTTCTGAGCAACTTTTCAAAAGGAAAGTTATAGAGTTCCCCAAAAAGTAAAAAAATCTTATGTTCAAAAAAATAAAAATAAAAACTGTCCCGACCAGCTTTTCAACAGTTTAAGAGTGAGTGAAAAGGAGAAAAAAATATTTTCAAAGTTTTTAAAAATTGTATGTTTAAAAAACATAATACCTGTTCTGAGAACGCCTTTAAAGCCCTTTAGTCCTTGATAAGGAAAACGTTCTGCAAATTTAGGCCGAAAAAATGTTTCCAAAATGTTAAAAAAACTTAAAAACTGTTATTGAGAAAGAAAAAAGTTCTGCAAACTAGAGCCAAAGAAGGTGTCAACAAAGTCAAAACAATTTACTGTTTTTTTTTCAAAATTAGGAAAATTTAAATGTTATAAAAAACCAAATAAACGAAGAAATATAATGTAAAAAAATTAATTGGAAACTGCTTTTAATAGTTGTTTAATTAGTTCTGGAGTTTTTGAAAAAGAAAGAAAAATTCCGGAAAATTAACTAGGCGGGAAAAAAATGTCAACGCAGTTTTACCGATTTGCTACATTTGTATGAAAATAGATACTTTTTCATGCTAACCCGCTAATGGTAAACTTTTGGTTGTTTCATTAACTGGGTTATTACATTTATCGAGGGTTGGTTTTACCGAAGGCATACTGTAGTTAACATTGTTAACTTACAACTACAAATTTTGACTAAGTGTTTCAGCTTTTTGGAAAATTTTTTCAGTGCAATCTAAGGAACTTTTGTTTCCTTTTCAAGAACTATACAAATATTGGGTTAATTTTCTCGACTCCCTTTTAAATTTAACTTCCAGGTAAATATCGTTATCGACTGCCTGATGTAAGCATGCGAGGGATAAAAAAAAGCCCCGTTTAACTTCAACAGGCAATTGGAGAAAAAGAACCTTAAAAAGCTTTTCGGAACATGTATTATATTTTGTTTTCCAAATATAAAATTTCTTAGATTTTTTTAATTTTTTTTCGGCCTAATTTTGAAGATCTTTCTTTCCTTTCCTTATTTGGTTTTAAACATTACATTTCGCCCCCCTGATGCCAAAAACATGAACGTGCAAATTTACTAGTTTTAAGTTAATGGGTTGACTTGATATGTTATACCAAAACCCGGAATACCGTGCATAAGCAAAAACCACATATTTTACCTTGTTAATTACATGAATGTAGAGTTAAGTCTCATAAAAAA
>NW_023470062.1:2881-5085 GCF_013731165.1 Rhagoletis pomonella | reverse complement strand
AATAAACAACTCGTGAGATTTGCTCATATACGTATGTATGTAATAACTCAGCTTGAACTTCTTGTTGAGCAAACCTATTATAAAAATGGCGGTCGACCTTTGGCAGGAAATATCCAACCCCCGCGTAGACTTCTGCCCTGAAAGAGTTTCTCGTAAAAAGCCACTTGCTGTTAGGAGTCGGCGTAAAACTGTTGTTGGTCCTGCCATTTATGTAATAACTTCAAATCTCTTATCACAAACTGGACGAGAAGGTCGGCCATTTATGTACACAAAAATGCGAGCCGAAAGCATTTAAAATTTTTTGTGATACAATATATAAAAAGGATTTCGGTTTTAAAAATTGTAAAACTTTCTTTTTTGTGTATTCCTAATAGTAGGTTACCTGCGATGCAAAATAAAGATTTGCTAGAGTGTTGTGTGGTCCTATTGGATTTCAAAGATAAGAACCTTTCGTCGGCTTTCTAAAATGTAAAAAAAAAATACATGGAAATATTCTTTCTGGACGGTTTTCATAGTGGGGGTTGCCGTACGGAAGGGTGAAAAATATGAGAGAACAAATTTACTCGGGCCCCTCAGGTATTCATAAGCGATGTTACGTGAGCCTGATGATTCGTATGTGGCGCAAGCTTGTGTCGGGTACATGAAAGTTTTTCTCAATGTCCTGGTCGTGCTGATCCATAATCTGACTATTTTCTTAAACGGACGATTCTAAAATATTTAGTTCGTTACATGTCGCTTGTTTTAAGTCATTAGGCGCCATTTTCTCAAGTAGCTTTTAAAATTTATCTGCCTTTTAAATCAGGGCTTCGGAGCGGAGCGGTGCAAAGGATTTTAGCTGGAGCGGAGCTGGAGCAAAGCGCTAAAAAAATTAATTTGCTCCTTAGCTCCTAAAAGAAAAATCTTCAATATTTTGTTGTTATTTTCTGGCCTAGTAACGATTTATTTTGAAATATTGAGGCATATTCTTGTTTTCGTACGAATCGAAAATTTGTTCCTGGATGCATTTCTGCATCAAAAAGAAAATTTTCAGAAAAATGTCGCCTAAATATGTTGGCGGTTAGGGCTCGATATGTAAATAAATAAAAAAATAAAAATTTATTGGGGGCTCGGAGCAAAATGAAATACCGGAGCGGAGCTAGAGCGGAGCGATAGCGGAGCGAAGAAAAAAAACCTTCGCTCCGAAGCCCTGCTTTAAATACATTTTTTCATAACAATATTGTATTTAAAAGGCAGATAAATTTTAAAAGCTACTTGACAAAACGGCCGTAAATATGACAAAATTCCTCGAAAATGTCAAAACTATTAAAAAACTAATACATTTCTTCTTTTGTGACGATTTTTGTTACTTCGGCATGTGGAAATCGGTATATTAAAATATTTTTCCATTCTCCTTGAACTCTTTGTCGGTTTAGTCCGAGACCAAAACACTTCGCCTAGTGCTTCTCTCTTGTGTGAAGTTGCGCCAGTTCTTCATGCCGAGTGCAGGCAGATACTTCTGCATTTGGCCCGTCTATTGCGGTCGTGGGAGCCCATCAATTCGTTGTCCACCCATGGCTGCTGAGTCGAACGATCTTATCACCGGATTTGATGAGCTCAAGTATTTCCGATTATCTGAGATATGGGGAATGTGCAAGCTATCTTTCCATATAAAAATCTTTTGCACTTGAGAAAAAAGCCATCTGAAAACGAGCTCAATGCCTATTTATTAAAGAAAAAATTTGCCACTAAAATTTTGTAAATTTCCAGTTGATAGTTGGCATTCTGCGAATTACTCGTACGATTATCTTGTTTCCATTTGTTTAATTTGACAGTAAACAGATAATATCACCAGGGAAAAATAACTAGCTGTTTGTATTTTGTACGTCAAAAAAGGTAAACAAAACAGCTTTTCTTCGCTCTGGCCTGGCTTCGCTCGGCGTCGCTCGGCTTTCTGTTTGAACGTACCCTAAGAAAGTTAGAGCGCCCTTTTTCATATTAAACAGGGACCGAACATAACAGTTATTAATGAAAACTGTCATTGAAAAATTCACTATGAAGGAAATGTTCTACAACTAATTGATACATACCAAACGGTGTCTTTTTTACCAAGATTCAAAATTGGAAAAAAAATTTTATTTGTAATTTTTATGCAAAATTAAAAAAAATAAACAATTATTTTAACGGGTGATTTTTTAAGAGCTTGATAACTTTTTTTTTAAAAAAAA
>NW_023470062.1:0-2781 GCF_013731165.1 Rhagoletis pomonella | reverse complement strand
TTGTTTTAAAAAAAAAGTTATCAAGCTCTTAAAAAATCACCCGTTACGTATGTATGAAATAACTCAGCTTGAACTTCTTATTGAGCAAACCTATTATAAAAATGGCGGTCGGCCTTTGGGAGGAAATATCCAACCCCCGCGTAGACTTCTGCCCTGGAAGAGTTTCTCGTAAAAAGCCATTTGCTGTTAGGAGTCGGCGTAAAACTGTTGTTGGTCCTGCCATTTATGTAATAACTTCAAATCTCTTATCACAAACTGGACGAGAAGGTCGGCCATTTACACAAAAATGCGAGCCGAAAGCATTTAAAATTTTTTGTGATACTATACAATAAAAAGGATTTCGGTTTTAAAAATTATAAAATTTTCTTTTTTGTATATTCCTAATAGTAGGTTACCTGCGATGCAAAATAAAGATTTGCTAGAGTGTTGTGCGGTCCTATTGGATTTCAAAGATAAGAACCTTTCGTCGGCTTTCTAAAATGTAAAAAAAAAATACATGGAAATATTCTTTCCCGACGGTTTTCATAGTGGGGGTTGCCGTACGGAAGGGTGAAAAATATGAGAGAACAAATTTACTCGGGCCCCTCAGGTATTCATAAGCGATGTTACGAGAGCCTGATGATTCGTATGAGGCGCAAGCTTGTGTCGGGTACATGAAAGTTGTTCTCAATGTCCTGGTCATGCTGATTCATAATCTGCCTATTTTCTTAAACGGACGATTCTAAAATATTTAGTTCGTTACATGTCGCTTGTTTTAAGTCATTAGGCGCCATTTTCTCAAGGAGCTTTTAAAATTTATCTGCCTTTTAAATCAGGGCTTCGGAGCGGAGCAAAGGAGCAAAGGATTTTAGCTGGAGCGGAGCTGGAGCAGAGCTAAAAAAATTCATTTGCTCCTTAGCTCCTTAAAGAAACATCTTCAATATTTTGTTGTTATTGGTTGGCCTAGTAAAGATTTATTTTGAAATATTGAGGCATATTCTTGTTTTCGTACGAATCGAAAAATTGAAATTTTTGTATAGAAATTATAGGAAAACTTCATGTTTTTCGATTCGTACGAAAACAAGAATACGCCCCATTTCTATTATTGTTTTTCCACACAACTTTTCAATAATAACGTTCTTAAGCTCAATAGAAATATAAAAAAAAAACTGTTAATAAATTTACTTAAATTATAATTTTTTTTGTCACTGAAAACAACCGTGTTAAATAAATTTCCATATTTAATTAACTTGACAATTTTTTTTATTTTCTTTTGGATGCAGAAATGTTCCTGGAGCATCTAGATGCATTTCTGCATCAAAAAGAAAATTTTCAAAAAAATGTCGCCTAAATATTTTGGCGGTTAGGGCTCGATATGTGAAAAAATAAAAATTTATTGGGAGCTCGGAGCAAAATGAAATACCGGAGCGGAGCTAGAGCGGAGCGAAGAAAAAAACCCTCGCTCCGAAGCCCTGCTTTAAATACATTTTTTCATAACAATATTGTATTTAAAAGGCAGATAAATTTTAAAAGCTACTTGAGAAAACGGCCGTAAATATAACAAAATTCGTCGAAAATGTCAAAACTATTAAAAAACTAATACATTTCTTCTTTTGTGGCGATTTTTGTTACTTCGGCATGTGGAAATCGGTATATTAAAATATTTTTCCATTCTTCTTGAACTCTTTGTCGGTTTAGTCCGAGACCAAAACACTTCGCCTAGTGCTTCTCTCTTGTGTGAAGTTGCGCCAGTTGTTCATGCCGAGTGCAGGCAGATACTTCTGAATTTGGCTCGTCTATTGCGGTCGTGGGGGCCCATCAATTCGTTGTCCACCCATGGCTGCTGAGTCGAACGATCTTATCACCGGATTTGATGAGCTCAAGTATTTCCGATTATCTGAGATATAGAGAGGTAGTCAAGAGAGACTGTGCAAGCTATCTTTCCATATAAAAATCTTTTGCACTTGAGAAAAAAGCCATCTGAAAACGAGCTCAATGCCTATTTATTAAAGAAAAAATTTGCCACTAAAATTTTGTAAATTTCCAGTTGATAGTTGGCATTCTGCGAATTACTCGTACGATTATCTTGTTTCCATTTGTTTAATTTGACAGTAAATTCTGCGCAGTTCGCTTTTCCTAAAGTCGTACTTTTTTGTTCTATTTATTTGTCGTTGATAGATCGCACCTTTGTGAAAATCAAAGTTCAATTCTAAAACTTATTTAAATTCAGATAAAATAGGGAGTTGAGAAATATATTCGAAATAATAGAAAAAGCAAGGCACATTGAACAGATAATATCACCAGAGAAAAATAACTAGCTGTTTGTATTTTGTACGTCAAAAAAGGTAAACAAAACAGCTTTTCTTCGCTCTGGCCTGGCTTCGATCGGCGTCGCTCCGCTTTCTGTGTGAACGTACCCTAAGAAAGTTATAGCGCCCTTTTTCATATTAAACAGGGACCGAACATAACAGCTATTGATGAAAAGTGGCATTGAAAAATTCACTATGAAGGAAATGTTCTACAACTAAGTGATACATACCAAACGGTGTCTTTTTTCACCAAGATTCAAAATTGAAAAAAAAAATTTATTTGTAATTTTTATGCAAAATTAAAAAAATAAACAATTATTTTTGATTTTTGTTTTTTTTGTTTTACAAATCCAAAGTAACAATTATTTTTGATATTCATATAAATAATCTGTAGATAAGAGTTATTTTTGATTTTTATTTTATACGTTTTAGGTAACAGTTATTGTAGACTTTTATTTATAAAAGTCATCAATAGAAATCAATCACCGACTTT
>NW_023470061.1:0-5085 GCF_013731165.1 Rhagoletis pomonella | reverse complement strand
TTTCCATTTCGGTCAACCGCGCAAATTATTTATCCAATCGGTTTTTTGCTAGTGCGGTTCTTGTGTAGGTATAAACAAGGTATATTAAAAAAAATACCTCTCCATAAAAAAATATCGTTATTTTCGTATTTAAAATTAATCGGAATTTCATGGGGGGTTATCAAAACTCGTTTTAATCGAAACTTTGTTTTTTCGGCTATGTTTGTTATTATTTATTGGCCCAGATGTAAATATTGAATGACCTAACATATTTTTAATATTTACGGAACTACCATTTGTATGCAACCCTGCCTATCCTATATTCAAGTAGATGTAATTCGAAAAATTTAAACGGATTTCTTCAAATCAACCTGAGCTGCGGACATATTGCGAACTCATTTTTAAATATTAAATTTAAATATTTAAATATTCCAATGTATATTTTTAGTTAATGCAGATAGTGCGGATTTAAAGTATTTTATAACCGTTACATGGGGAACATAAATTTAAGGCAGATTGATATTAACAATTTTTACACAATTTACGATTGCAATCAATTTCTTTCGAAACTATAATCTATATGATTGCAAGTTGTATTTTTTACGATCAAAACAGATTCCAATATTAGGTATATTATGCAAATGCAATCCTATTTGATTTGAGTTATTCAGTTTTAGATACATTTATATTTCTGTGTTCGTATGGAACAGTAGTTTATGTCTGGAAGCTGGCTTTAGTATAATCCGGCATTCCCTTTATTATTTACAACACAAGGAATTTTTTGATGACCCTTAACAAGAATATGGACGTGCTAGTATCGGAACTATTTCTTGCACGTTTATTTGCCAAAATTTCTTCAACGGCTCGGCGCCAGTGAGGGTGTGCTGCGAATGCCGCATTATACTAAAACCCGCCTTTTGACATAAGCTACTATTCCATACGAGTGGGGCACATGCGAAATGCGCATTTTCCCAGTTGCAGTACTGCAGTAACTCGAGCAACTGTTGAATACAGGAAAAATTTATATTATATGGTTCCGCTAAAGTGCACTACTACCGTGTATAAATTGGTCGACCTTCTAATAAATCAAGCAATCTTATTGTATCGTCATCGCCGCCAGCCACCAAGAAATTTCCACTTGGGTGAAATGCAACATCATTCTCCGGCGACGAATGCACTGTATTAGCTCGCCTTCAGCTATGTCAAATATCTTAACGCGGTTACAACTTAATGCTAAAGCCACCAGATTACCGTCTGGATGCCATGCCAGCTGTCGTCCAATCCCTCTTCCCTTGGTGAACGTTCGCACACATTCGCCTGAAAATGTATCGCAAATTCTTAACTTGTCATCGCCGCACGATGAAATTAACTTACCATTAGGGCTGAATTTCGCAGCGCGCACCCATTTGTGTGTCCAGTGAAAGATGTGTATTTTGAATCAGTATTTTGATGGCTGTTCGCCATTTTTCTAGTCTACAAACGAATAAGCTGACGAAGATGCAAACAAGTTCAAGCACATTGTTGCATTCTACCGTACTTTTTAAAAGCTTTAAAATCTTAAAACATATGTGAAAAACTTTTATAATCTGAATATTTCTAATGACGCAATCAAAACGAAATTTTATAAATAGCATTTTTAAAAAGCAATCATCTAATATTTTTCAAGTTTTTGGGCATATATGTTACCATTTGAACAACAAATACTACCAAGTTTTAAGAGACTATTTAATGCAACTCAGGTCAAAAAAGAGCAGTTTAGACCAAAATAAGCAACTATAAAAAAAACAGATGATCGCAGCTGTGGCCCAGGATGACGTCTGTTGCTGAGATATCTCACTTGTATTTGTACACAATGATCGAAAACATGTTTTCGTTGCTATAAGTGGTTTTCGACCTGAAACTTGTGTTTTCGTCCATGTAAAATCTGTCAAACGAAAACCAGTTTTCGCCGAAAACTACTTGAAAACTCACGTTCCACTTATTCCAATCGTTGTCTTCACTAGTATTTTAGATATATTTATGGAAGTGGAAGTCATATTTTATCATCTTTAATACGCCAGCTGGGATTTATTGTCAATTAGCTGGCCAAATTAAAATATGAACAAAAGAAAAAGGTTGCTAATGATAAGAATATTAGGTATTGAAGTTGGCTGCAGAAAACGGCGAAACTGTGCTTATTGTTGGTGTTACTTCTGAATTGATGAAAAATGTATTGTTTTTATAATTGTCTGGACGCCTACTTTACACAACAATTTTACAACTAATACATATTCAATTGTCTTGTCTCAGATTTCCTTATGTAAACGCAGCGTTAATGTTTGAGAATGGGCGCGTTCATAAGACGTAACTGTTGCGTTACAGTTGGCTATTTGTCTTAGGGCCGGTTACTCAATATCTGGTTAACACTAATCTCCGGCTAAACATAGTTATCGACGTTACCGACTCCCTGTTATATGCATGGAGTCGAAAACGTCGATAACGATGTTTAACCGCAGATGAGTGTTAACCAGACATTGAGTAACTGGCCCTTAGAAACGCACAGTTGAGTAGTTCCGCTCAGCTCAACAGTTGGCAGCTTTCTGTCATTTTTTCCAGCGGAGAATTTTTACGCTACCTGTACTCAATCGGTTGGGCTTAGCCTAAACAGCTGATCGAAAAGACTTACGGCCGCTTATATTAAATTTAACGCCGCTTTGTTAGGTGCAGTTGCAAATAAATGTATTCTATTTTATATTACTGATGTGATAAAGTAACTAAAATATTTTATAATAATACTACGTTTCTCTATATATGTTTTTAAGATGTTTGCTATATAATTATACACTGTTTAATTCATTATAACTGTACGGGCAAACTAATTTGTTCGGCCGGCGGCAATACTGAGAAAATAAAAACAACGCGAAAGAGTTCTGCTTAGAATTCAAGATGCAAATGCTCAGTTTTATTTCTTGTAATGTGCCTGATTATACAGTCCAATACAAAGGAGCATAACGTTATGTGCGTCAATATGTATGCCTGAAAATTCCAAATGCAGTTAAACATATTTACTGATCTACATACATATAGTTTACCAGTTTGCGAAAACAATAGCAACTAAAACTATGTGCCAAAAACAATAGCTTAATATGTGCATTCATACATATTTACTCAAATTTCAAGTTCAAGAGCGAGCAATTAGCCTAATTCTTTGTTCTTATCATAAGCAAGTGATAGTGTTTAAGCCAGTGGTCGGCGCTTCATACCACAATTGTGGAAGATCAACTCACACCAGTGCTGCCGCTGTCACTTCAATTGAAGTTTTTCACTTCACTTTGGAAGCCGTCACTACGTAACTTCATTCTACTTCGCTTTACTTCACTTTCCACAGATTAGATTTATCTCCAAAATAAGAAATTTTCTTTAGAATAAATGATTTATTTAACCAAAATTAATAATCTTTTATACAAATTATTGTTAAGGTGGAAGTCTGGTAACGTAACTTTTCATGAAATATCTCTAAAAAGAAGTGTAATAAATTTCCGATCTGGCATCGGTGCCTTGGCAGAAGTCATTTTGATTTTGATTTTCGCAAGATACATACATTTTTACCAGATTGGAACATATTGGAAAGCGCACAAAAATGTCTGGGTAAGTAAATTTTGGTATTTATTTAGGAAATATCTGACAAAAATAGTAATTATACATTAATTTTTATTTACTTACATGCATCTTTCATTTTACAGGAAAAAGCCTGTATCGGGTCTGAAGAAAATTTCGAGGTAAGTTTTACCCGATCATCTACATATATGTACGTTTTCTAACCTCAAGTTCCTTTTTAGCTATTTTTTGCAAGACCGCGGCGGGACCGCCAAAAAACAGCACGAAGGCGGGAAAAGTAAAATGTAAGTTTTACGGCTTATTTTATTATATTCTTTAAAAACGTTTAAATTAGTATTTGATATTTACGGGAAACTTTATATTTGCAATGCCGAAATCTCGACAAATGAGGATGGGGAATTTTACACGCTTGTGACCTATTTTTTTTTCTGAGGATTGCGGTGTTGGAATAGATGAAGGCGGTGATGTTGCTGCTTTCGAAATAATTGCAAGTTTTTCTGATGATTTTGTTGCGTCTGGAGATGATTCGTTTACTGTTGGTGGTGGAGGTGATGTTGCTGCGCCTCCTGAATATTCAAATTATTATGGAGATGGTGCATTTGCGATTGATAGAAGTGGTGGTGATTTTTCCGCGAATCCTGAATCTGCTGGCTATTATGCAGATGGTGCGTTTTCTGTTGGTGGAGGTGGCGATGATGTTGTTGCGATGCCTGAATCTTCAAGTTATGAAGATGGTGCGTTTGCTATTGCTGAAGAAGCTACCATTGGGCCTCTAGATGCCTCATCCAATACTGAACTTTCTATCGATTTAAGTGGTTGCGCTACGCCAATTAATGCTTCCACTAGCCCAAGAAAGAATTTTCAACAAACGTTTTTGGAGCGGTGGCTGGAAATGTTTACCTGGCTGGAAAGTAGGATTGGCAAAAGTTTTTGTAAGTTTTGTAAAAAATATTTATCGAACAATATTACTAATTTAGAAAGACACACGGTAAAGGGGAAGGCCATACAAAGTGTGGAGCTGCACTTAAAAATCAGCCAAAGCTAGATAATATTAAGCAATTGACGGCATATCAGACAAAAATTAATAATATTAAAACAGCCGATTTAAAAATATTAATTTTTTTGTGTCAACATAATCAACCTTTTTCAATGGTTCAACCATTAATTGAGCTTATTAAAAATGTAGGAAGAGATACTGACGTGGTTAAAGAGCTGAAGTGTGGCAGGACAAAAGCGAATGAAACAGTAAGAACTTCATTATATGAAAATGGTTTAAACCAATTGAGTGATGTTTTGCGCAAACAGAAATTCTCTTTAATCATTGATGAGACCACTGACATAAGCTCGTCAAAATGCTTAGCTCTGGTTGTTCGTTACTTTGACTATGAAGAGGGTCGAATTCGTGATCGATTTTTAAGTTTAATTGAGTTATCAAAGATTTTTTTAATAATGAAAATATTCCAATGGAAAATATTATAGGTTTTGCAGCAGACAATGCTGCCGCAATGA
>NW_023470060.1:0-5085 GCF_013731165.1 Rhagoletis pomonella | reverse complement strand
ATCTTCCATCTTCCATCTTCCATCTTCCATCTTCCATCTTCCATCTTTCATCTTTCATCTTTCATCTTTCATCTTTCATCTTCCATCTTCCATCTTCCATCTTCCATCTTTCATCTTCCATCCTCCATCTTCCATCTTCCATCTTCTGTCTTCCATCTTCCATCTTCCATCTTTCATCTACATCTTCATCTTTATGTTCATGTTCATGTTCATCTTCATCACCATCTTCACTGTGATCTTAGTCCTAGTCTCTATCTTAATCTTATCCTCAACCTCTATCTGAATCTCAGTCGAAATCTTAATTTAAATCTTAGTCTTAATACTTATTTTAATCTTAATTATAATCGTGTCCAACCGAGCGCAAAGAATCTTATTTCCAAATATGTTAACTCTTCGATATTTTTTGGAAAGTTTCAAAGACTTTTTCAGTTTAAGTTTCAGTGGACTTTTTAGACTATCTCTTTGGAAGGCCAAGGTACAATCAAAATACGAATGGACTTAGCTCAAAATAAGACTTTTTGCAATATTCTTGATTCTTTTAACACTAGAGTTTTAGGTAGCTCTATAGCGTAACTTTTGTTGCTCATTTGCTCAGAGCAGAGCTGCTCAATGTACAAATAGTCATCACTTGGAAGAAATTTTCACGGACGATTACGAAACTTAATTTTACGTCTGCTTCTCAAACGCTTTACCAACTTCCCCTGCCTTGCCGCTTTAATTACTTTGATAAGTACTTTAGATGCTTGAAGGCGTGATCCCCTAAAGCATTAAATTTTAATGATAATTAAAAAAATGCAAGAAGAAACTTGCATTAAAAATATACTCAAAATCGGTGGGCAGAGCGCTTTTTAAAAGCGGCGTTCGTTTACTAAGAAAAAAAAGCTAACAAATAAATACAGTAGTTTCCCATATGCATACATACATACATACATACTTACATAGGTATATCGTACATAGAAGTCACAGCCATAAGCGCTGCTTTTGAGTAGAACAAAAAAAATAAATGAAGGAAACAAAATGATGTAGTGTAGGGCGGCAGCGAATTTTGTGGAAAATGAATTTATTTCAAGCAACATTTAATTAATTATTTTTATAATGAAACAACAACATACACACAGCTACACAAAGCCGACTGTGCCAAGTGCTTGCGTGTAATAAAAATGTTAATATGCGCTTAGTGTGCTTAGGGGCTAAACCAAAATGGTACATAGAAATCTTTGCTAGTATTGTGTATTTGTTGTTAAAGTGGCCGCATTAACCGCTTTAGGCCGCCATATCTAAAATTTTGTGCGGCCATAATGATCTTCACATACATATGTATGTAGTATGTATGTCGGTTGTGCGCCTTCACATACGTATATTTTCCATCCTAACCGCCCTCCAGTGCTACTTAATGGCCCAACACTTTGCCACATTTACTCGATTTCTTTTTCTCGGCTTTAAGCTAGAATTTTAAATTAGCTGCGATTTGATAGATAACAAAGCGACTTGACATTCCCACTTATTGCCACATTAATCTTGTCGGTCTCTATTGTTTTACTTAATTTTTTAATTCGAAAACTTCTATCTCCGGCACTTATTTAATTGCTTTGAGGTGAGAAATTCTGTAGAAATCTACGAGTAGTTATTACTCCTAGCCAACCAAAAAAAACCAATTCAACAAAACCATCAGCATAACAAATAACTGGAAGCTCTTAATAGCCTAGCCATATTTTTTTGTGTGTTGCTATTAAAATGTATTTACTCGCTTTTTTGGTGCGTACTGGCATTATGCGTCTCTGTTTTAATATATTTAGTTTGACATTAATTTATGTTGCTCCAGTTTTGCTTTGAAATTTTTTACTGTTTTCTTGATGGATGGTTTGTTATTTGTATAAACATTAGGGTGGTCCTTAAAAAATCCAACAAAACAAGACAACAAAAGCGACCCGCAAAAAAATTTAAGTGCCAAGTGTAGAAGAACCATATCTTCACACGGAATGAACAATTGGCGTAACTTTGCAAAGCAAAGTTTTTGGTCTCAGCCGAAACCAATTAACGTTTGTTATGCCAAACAAGAAAAAGGAGATAATAGGGAATGGATCTTGTCCAATTACTAGATGACCTCAGACAAGACAAGGTGACTGTCTGCACATCGTCATATGAATACATATATGTATACTGACGACAAAATGAGGGTCTGATTTTTAGTTGAAAAGCGACCCAAGGTTCCCAAGGCTCACTCTTTGCAAGTAATTAATTTATTCGAAAAGCGAGCAATTTTTTTAAGCATAATTTCGATTGTCGATTTTAACGTTAACTCGGCTAAATAATTAATATTCTTTAAGGCTTGAAATTCAGTGGTCGCGAGAACGCTTCCACTAAGAGAAGCGCTGGTGCTACTCTTCGCATCAAGAAATGGTGAATATTAAAGTAAGCAAGTATAGATCTATATATAAATACACCACAAGAAAATTTTGCAATCCCTTTTTAGAAGGTACCGCTCGCTCGATTTCAATGAAACATACACCGATTTAAAGGACATAACTTCCTCTAATCCAGAAATGTTAATCTAATTATGCCGGGGAATTGAAACTTAGCACAGATGCATAGATTGTAAATACCCTACTTACGGTGAAAAATGGTAGGTACTGGGAAAGTGGGCGTGGCACCGCCCATACAAACTGAAATTCTCATATCGCTTTTCTTTGGAACCACTTATGCTGACGTACTGAAATTTGACACAGCAACATATGCTATCAATACCGTACTTACGGCAAAGAGTGGTAGACTTTGGAAAGGGGGGCGTGGCACCGCCCATACGAACTGAAATTCTAATAACGATTATATCAGGAACCGCCTATGCTAATGTCCTGAAATTATGTTTTCAATACCGTACTTACGGCGAAAAGTGGCAGATTTTGGAAAAGGGGTGTGGCACCTCCCATACAAACTGAAATCTCATATCGCTTATCTCTGTAACTGCTAATGCTAACGTCCTGAAATTCGACACAGCCACATATGCTATAAATGCCGTACTTACGACGAAAAGTGGCAGATTTTGGAAAAGGGGGCGTGGCATCTCCCATACAAACTGAAATTCTTATATTGTTTTCCTCTGGAACCGCTTATGCTAACGCCTTGAAATTTGACACAGCGATTTAAGCTTTCAATAACGTGCTTAAGGCGAAAAGCGGTAGATATTGAAAAAGGGGGCGAGGCACCTCCCATACAAGCTGAACTTCGCATTTCGCTTATCTGTGTAACCGCTTATGCTAACGTTCTGAAATTTGACACAGCTGCATATATTATCATTACCGAACTTATGGCGAAAAGTGGTGTGTATTCGAAAGGGGGATGAGGCACCTCGCATACAGAATGCAATCTCCATATCGCTTATATCTGGAACCACTAATGATAGATAAGGTAATGGAATTTGATACACCTACATCTATGCACATTTAAAATGGCAAAAACCATTCAATTGCGAACCATTTCCTACCAGATTTCTAAATCGCATTGAATGATTGTTATTTTGTGTAATGATTTTTGAAAGGATCAGTGTATTTGTCTTCCGTTAGGTGGCGCAGGGGCCCATACCGAAATTCAATTTTTAACTTCCGAACCCGCTCATCCCGACGTTTTTCAGAATTGTACCGCGGGCCCGGGGGCCACGAAATCTATTTCTAAAAAAGTTCACAAGTTTTTCAAACTAATTAAAAATAAAAATATTGTATGAAAGATCTGGCATCCTTCAATTATTTTGTTTTGCTTTGCTGTTCGCTTTCGTCTCAATAAAACGTAAAAAGTGCATATTTTTATAAAAATTTTTTAAGGAAGATTTTCTGAATTTGCGGAAGTTGCGGTTTTATCGGGAGTATCGGGAAAGGATTTTGATCCTGTTCGGTCCGTTCAATTTTTACAGACCTTTCCGATACCGCCCATCTTGAATCAGTACCGTGGGTCCCGATATTTCGTGCCCATCTCTATTTGAGAGCTATCCTTAAAATGTATGGTCAGATTTGCTTCATCTTTAGAACACATAATAGCAACATAAAGTTTGGCGCAATTCGGTAGCCCAATCATGTGATGCAAAAATATTGGGCTTTAGGCCCAATTTTGACAAAAACCCGTATAAAACCGCCGTTAGAGAAGGCAATATTATATTTTGTTTATGCAGATGTTGGCAATTTAGTTTTAACGTTCCAAGGGGCTCTCAGACCAATATATTCGAAAAAAGTAGTTACAGTCTGTATTGGTATTTGTTTAACATAATAGTGAGGAACCGTTAGGCATCTCATCTGTACATACAAATACATACATATGCATATTTTTTGTAAATGAAAATTTCGGTATAATTTCGAAAGCTACTAAGAAATTTGGTTTTAAGTTTTCTTATTAAGTCGCTACAAATTTTGGTGGTGGACTTCAAAATCGTCATTAGCATAAAGGGTCAATATTGGTGATAAGCAAAATTTAAAAGTGTATGAAATAATGTCGAATTTCGACAACTGGCCGATACTAGTATTTATAGATAGGCACATTAGTGGGGGTGAGATGTTTTCTCTCAATACATTGAAACCGTTGTGAAAAGAAACAAATCCAGGGGAAAAATCTGTAAACATGGAGCTTGCAACGTGGACATGATACTGGAGCCTTGGCTATTCTATATATATGTATGTATGTATGTTGATGGAGCTATATTATTAGCTGGATACCAGTCGATCCAGGAGAAGGGTAGTCAGCCTTTATACCGTTTTTAACATCACTCAGCTCCACACCATATACGCGCTTACGTTTAGCCGTCCAATCTGGTTAACTTGCGGCTTAAGTTCTGAAGTCAAAAGCTTTGAAAGCAGCTGCTATACTTCTGTTAATTTATGCATAATTTATTACAGATTATTATAAATTCCAGCAACGCCCACATGCTAATAAAAATCCGCACAACCAGCAGGGGGGGGAACAAATGAAATAAGAAACTTGGCCAACAGCGCGTTAATGACTTCCTCGTGAAACAGCAACGGCTGCCACACCGCCACACTGCCGACAAGGCGGCCCGGTAAGCTATGGAAATTATAATTTTCGCATAAACAATTTCCTTAAGAT
>NW_023470059.1:4732-5086 GCF_013731165.1 Rhagoletis pomonella | reverse complement strand
GTTCGGAATAAAATATCACAAGCCATTGCACCACGGGCTTGGTGATATTTATCAGAATGGGATTAGCAACCTACAAGTAAAGAAACAAAAGAACAAGAACGATAGTTAAAGTGTGAAAACAGCAATATCATTATTAATAAAAAAAAAAAATAAATAAATAAATAAATAGTTTAAACAATAATTATCGAGGGTAATTTAATTCGCCTTCACGCTTGCGTTCGAGACTCTTCTGGCATGTTCCGCGAATTTTGAGACTTCCCTTCGTTCTCTCGGTTCGTGGCGATCGTTAATTTAAAATCATCGGTTTTACGGCGAATTCATACAAGCCGGCATCCTGCGCCGATCAACATAAAA
>NW_023470059.1:0-4722 GCF_013731165.1 Rhagoletis pomonella | reverse complement strand
ACGGCAGTGCAGTGGAAACGAAACTTCGTCAGCTAAGTTATATGTAGTTGCGCACTTACACAGTAGTGAGGTATTGTCGTTCACTCACAAGCAGACGGTAGTGCAAGCTGCATTACATTCACACACACAGCAGCGAAGTGTATAATCAAAATTTTGAGCAACGTTAAGTCAGCAGCGCTATTGCTGTCTTGTCCTCTCACAAGCATTCGGTAGTGTAGAGAAAACAAATAAAAAGTTACCAAAAACGAAGAGAGTGATCAAAACAAACGATGGAAGATTTGCGAAAATTAAAAGTGAATCAACTCCGGAAAAAATGCAAGGACGTAGATATTTCGTGCGCTGGAAATAAAGCAGAACTAATAAATAGACTGGAATTGTTTTATAGCGAAGAGCATTTTGAAAGTGCCAGTGAACATACAATGCTAGTGCAACGAATCGCGGATCTAGAGAAAACTATTCACGAATTGCAAACGCGCAGTCGCGACGAGTGTAAAGACAATGGTAATAATTTTGTACCGCAGCGGATATCGTCGCCAGTAGAGGCTTCCGTGCCTCCATCTGTTGCAGTTCCAGCAAGCACAGTTTCATATCAAGTGCCTTGGGCACAAAATTTGAATAGTGTGACGCAGGCTCCATATGGCCAAATATGTTGGTCCCATCCACCACAAAATGTGTACACACAAACGCAAAATACATATACTCCGCATTTAGACAATGTACCACGCGTAGTGCCTCCGTATACGACAGCTCCATTTGCGGTGCCACCAGAGCAACCCATTTCGTTAATTTCAAATCCGTTTTGCAAAGCCCGCGACGTAGCAGAGTTATTGCCTGAATTTAATCCGGTATCGAAAACTTCACTGAATTCAGTTCAATATATTAAGCGAGTTGAAACGTTAAAAGATGCTTATTGCTGGAACGAAAAGATTTTAATTTTTGCTGTACAACAAAAGATGCGGGGTCCCGCCAAGTACTGGGTGGACTCTTTACAAGAAGTGTTCGGTACGTGGCAACAGTTTGCTAAACGTTTTATAGATGATTTTCCATGTATGGTAAATAGTGCGGATGTACATATTGAAATGTCGCGAATGAAAAGACAAAACAACGAATCGCCACAAGAATTTTTCTTTAAAATGCAAGCGCTAGGTACGAAAGCATGTATGCCAGAAAATGCTATAGTTCGACATGTTATAAACGGTATAAACGATCCCGATCTGAAAAAGAAAATCTCAAACGACTATGTACAATGCACAGACCTACTGCGTGACATAAATGAATATTGTGTATATAATGATATAAAACCGGTAATGAATACAAATATAAAACCAACTGTGAATTTGAATAAGACCAAGCTTCCACAATTGCAAGGTGGAAACAGCGGTGTGCGTAATGAACAAAAAGGGCTCGATAACGTTAAATGCTATAACTGTTTGAAGTTTGGTCACTTCTCTAAAAATTGCCCGGAGCCACAAAAGAAAGTGCGGTGTGGCAAGTGTAATCGAACGAATCACACTACAGAAAAGTGTACCGAAAATCAAAAAGCCAAGGTCAATGTAATCAGAAATAGTGACGGTATCGTGAAAAATGTAAACGTGAATGGTCAGATTACAAGTGCTTTTATTGACCCAGGCAGCGGTCGTACACTAATTCGTAAGTCATTTGCAGCAAAACTTGGACAAACCAAGCCCAGTACCGTAGTGCTAAAAGGTTTCGGTGGTGGTGAATTCATATGTAAAGAAGAAGTTCACGTTAAGATTGACATTGATAACATCAAACTACAAATTTGCGCGTTAGTGGTAGATGATGAGTTGATAAGCGAAAATATCTTACTTGGTGAAGATACTTTATGCCAAGACGGTAAACGACTAGTGATTGAAAATGGTGTTTGTCAAATAGAGCGAGTATTTTCGATAAACGAAGAATCTCACCTGACCAGTGCGGACCGCGATAAACTTAAAACTATTTTAATACACTTTCAAGACGCGTTTTCAGAAAAATTATCTGATCTCGGGAAGTGCAACGTAGCAAAAATGAATATCGAACTAAATACGAATATACCTGTTAGAATGAAACCTTATCGCGTTCCATTTGCTAAGCGGCCGATTGTCGCTGGCATAATCCGTGAATTACTTGACAATGACATTATACGACAATCTGACTCTGCGTACGCGTCACCTATTGTGCTTGTCGAAAAGAAAAACGGTGAACACCGTCTCTGTGTCGACTACCGTTGTTTAAATAAAATAACTACAAAAATGTCTTTCCCGATGCCCATTATGGAGGAGCAGTTCGCACAACTTGCAGGTAATTGTTATTTCACCACCCTTGATTTAAGAATGGGGTATCATCAAATCGAGATAGACGATGAATCAAAAAAAATTTACGGCTTTCGTCACCACTGATGGACATTTTGAGTTCAACAGAATGCCATTTGGATTAGTAAACGCGCCGGCGGTATTTCAGTCAATCATGAATAGATTGATTACAAAGATGCCTCGCGGTGAAGTACTGGTATATCTCGATGACGTTATTATACCCAGTAAAACGATTGAGGATGGCCTGAAACGTTTACGGCAGTTCCTCGAGATATTGCGAGAAAGTGGATTAACGCTGCGTCTAGCGAAGTGCAAATTTTTAGCTACAACGATTGAGCACTTAGGTCATATTATCAATGAAAATGGTATAACTCCGGGTACCAAGAAAGTCTCTGCCATTCAAAATTTTTCACCTCCTACTAATCTTACTGAATTACGACGATTTTTGGGTCTCACGGGATTCTTCCGGAAATTCGTACAAGATTATTCACTTATTTCAAAACCACTTACCGGACTTTTACGAAAAACTGAAATAAATAATTTTTGTTGGGGTGAACCGCAGCAAGCTGCATTCAAACAGCTGATCGATGCTCTCACACATAGCCCAGTACTAGCTTTATATGATGTTTCCGCTGACCACGAAGTACACACCGATGCAAGCAGCGTTGGACTTGCGGGTGTACTATTGCAGTCATACGATACAAAGTCGTGGAAACCTGTTGCATACTACAGTCGACATTGCTCCGACGCTGAAGGAAGATACCATAGTTATGAGCTCGAGGCTCTAGCTGTGGTAGAGACATTAGAACGTTTTCGAACATATCTACTAGGCAAGAAATTCCGTTTAGTGACCGATTGCTCGGCCATTGCCAAGATTCGATCAAACAAAGAGTTGAAAGCAAAAATCGCACGTTGGTGGTTGAGGCTCTTGGAGTTTGATTTTGAGGCGGTTCATCGAGCGGGTAGTCGGTTGGCCCACGTCGATACATTAAGTCGTTCTCCGGATCAGCCGCCGAAAGAGGTCGAAGTAGCCGGTGTCGTCATGAAGGTAACGGCCGATATTAATGATTGGCTCTATACGTTACAGTTACAGGACGAGAATTTACGCGAGATAGTATCAATTTTAAAAGGCGACACTAAATCGTCTAATGAAGCCATTCTACAAAAGGAATACCGCTTACAGAAACACCGATTATATCGACAAGAGGCGGACGGCCTCAAATTTGTTGTTCCGAAATCCGTAAGATGGCGTATTGTTCAGCTCTGCCATGACCATATGGGTCATTTCGCGTTAGAAAAAACTCTCGATCGCATTCGACAGACATTCTGGTTCCCGAAAATGAGAAAATACGTACAGAAATACATCGCATCATGTATCGAGTGCTGCTATCAAAAGGCACACGCAGGGAAACACGAAGGACGACTGTATGGTACACCGCCAGAGCCTATACCCTTCCGCTTAATACACATCGACCATCTGGGGCCCTTCGTTCGTAGCAAGAAGGGTAATAGTTATGTTTTGGCGATATCCGACGCTTTTACAAAATTTTTGGTTGTAAAGGCGGTTCGAGATACGAAAACAGCACACGTTATTCAAGCCCTTAACGACCTGACCAGCTATTTCGGCTTGCCATCGCAGATCGTTACCGATAGGGGTACGGCGTTTACCTCGAAGGTTTTCGAATCATTTTGTGAAGACAACGGAATTCAACACATCAAGACAGCCGTTCGCACTCCGCGCGCAAACGGCCAAGTAGAACGTGCCAATCAGACGATTTTAAACTACATCCGCACGTCTACTGACAACCCTAAATCGTGGGACACAACGCTACGAAATTTACAATTTACTATAAATTCGCAGAAAAACGCTACATCAGGGTTCAGCCCAAACGAACTAATT
This sequence comes from Rhagoletis pomonella, assembly GCF_013731165.1. Lineage (NCBI taxonomy): Eukaryota > Metazoa > Arthropoda > Insecta > Diptera > Tephritidae > Rhagoletis > Rhagoletis pomonella. The sequence goes on along the minus strand of NW_023470059.1, from coordinate 507 downwards.
TTTGACTTCGATCTTCGAAACATCGTTCACAACCGACTTCTGGCCGCAGTGAATGATGATGCCGACGACAAAGAACAACAGATGCCAATTGCTGAAAAACGTGTTCATACACTTGAAAACATCGCACGAGAACGCTCCAAGTGGAAGGAGCGTTTTGACCAAAAACACGCAAACCCTAAGACATACAACAATAATGATCTCGTGGTTTTAGAAAATGAACCATCAGCCACGGGCGAATCGCGGAAGCTGGAGCCCAAATATCGCGGGCCCTACCAAATTACCAAAATTTTGGGGCACGATCGTTATTTGGTCGAAGACATTCCTGGCATGCAAATTACCGCACGCAAGTTTTGCTCTATACTCTCATCCGATAAAATTAAGCCTTGGTGTTCCACGTGTCCCGAATTAGATGACGATGATTCCCAAATCGGGGACGATTTGACATCAGGATTGGCCGAATTGTCAAGTGCGAATACTTGCAACCCTGCGTCGTCTTCCTAAAACGCT
>NW_023470058.1:0-5087 GCF_013731165.1 Rhagoletis pomonella | reverse complement strand
CAAAGAATATGAAGACGAAGCATAAAGGAAAACTGCAAGCAATGTTGTGCACATGTTTGTGCTAACCAATTTATTATTTTTGTACGTGTTTTTGCAGCCAGTCACCGCGCACTTCATTTTAATTACATTTGCACAAAAAATCACTTAAAAATCACTGAAATAAACCACCGACAAAATACACATAAAGAAAGAAGCAAAACAGAAATAGCAAACTTCAAAATTACGAACGTCACACACTTTTTTCTCAATTGCTATTACAAATGGCTGCTTCTCAACCGGTCAGATCTGTTCTAATTGGTTCATGGTATTAATATACATTATCTAGATACATATGTAATTATCATAATGGTATATACTTATTGTTACAATTATCCTTGACTACTTGACGGATTTACAAAATATACCTAGGTTCGTATCTCTGGATTGTTAAATAAACGCTCACGATGGCTAAATTACAGTAAAACTAACTTTATTAAGCAACAAACACTTTACAATACTTGTTTATGCAATAACAACAATTAACAATACTTTTTAAGGCAACTAAAACACTTTCCAAAACTTCCTAACACAACTGAACACATCTCTTGAATTCTTCGCCACAGTATGTATGTTCACGATTTTACATGCAAACGTAAGTAAAAAGAGTTGAAACAAATGTAATTGAAATTTAACAAAAATTATTTAAATTTAATATCTGCAAATAGTCAAAGTAAGTAATTACTAAAAAGTAAGTATCGGCCACTGTGGTGTAGTGGTAAGCAGTGCGCGCTTTCACTTATCAGCACCTGGGTTCAAGCCCTGGTCAAAGCAACATCACAAAAAATGTAGAAAAAAGGTTTTTTCTTAACAGCGGTCGTCCCTCGGCAGGCAATGGCAAACCTCCGAGTGTATTTCTGCCATGAAAAACAGCTTCTCATAAAAATACAATCGCCGTTCGGAGTCGGCGTAAAACTGTCGGTCCCTCCGCTTTGTGTGACAACATCAATGTACTTATTTTACTCAACTTCGGTGTAAAAAACAATTCATAACTCAAATTATTGTAGAGTGCACCCCATAACATTATACTTAGATATTGCGAAACACACAGAGCTACCATTGTGATTTTTTCCAATTTTTTTCGAGATGGCATATTTTCAGAAACTAATTTTTTTTTATCAAAAAAATTGTATGTGGAAAATTTTTCAAGAAAAAAATTAAAAACTATTTTTTTTCGTAGGGAATTTTGATGTGTGTATGTGTGATTTTATCGATAAAAACGTTTTAGTTGCGTATGCATGTTCACTTTGAGCAAGTTGTGAGCGCTGGTTGGGGAAATCTTCGGTAGACTGGGCAAATCGCTAATTGGGCCCCAATTGGGCCAAAATTAGAGGCCAATTGGGAAAAAATTTTGACTCTGATCGGGCAACCTCAAAAAATTTCCAGTAAGGAAATTTTGTCATAATGGGCAACAATTTTTGTGCCTTCAACTGGCACGAAAATCTGCTAGCATCATATAAGTGCATTTTCAGAAAAAAAATCATAACTCGAAAACGACGAATTTTAGCATATTGCTACTCGTACGGAAAATAGTTTATTCTATTCCCTAATAGACAAAAAAGTTTGAGAGAAAAAAAAGATGTGGCAATTTGAAAAAAATCAATTTGAAAAAAAAATAATTTTTTTGTTTATAAACAATAATTAATTATTAATAAACAATTACTGATTTTTAGTTCACTAGATCGATTCAGTAGATCAATATCTGCAATTTAAAAAAAAATCGTTAAAATCCTTGCTTTTTTGCGGCAGTTATAAACGATTTCATCAAAAGTTGCTATTAAGAGAGGAAAAAAGAAGCGTTCGTACTCAAAAAGAAAAAAATTCATTATTCGAAAAATTCGCATTTCTGATCAAAAAGAAAAAATACGTGTCTCTTTAAATTGTTCAAGGAACAATCCCTGTGAGTTTTATCGCAAACTTAAATTCACTTTCCCCCGGCCTGGGTGATTTGAGATGGAATGAGCCAAACACAGTTTACTTAATCTAAGTTTAAGCTGGCACTGAAAAACTGGCCCAGAGAGTTCCGCCATATTGGTCTGAGAATTTTTATGGGTGCTTTGTTCTTATGAAAGTTTTTTTGGTAAGAAAAATCTTACTCGTTCTCATGTCTGTTTTCACGAGGAGCTCTCACTCGGTAATCGTGAGAATACAAGATTGCAGTGACAAAACAAAACAAATGAAGAAAAACGCGAGAATAAGTGGAAATAGAAAAACTAATTTTGTCGACTCCCCAAGAATAAAGTAACGGTACTGTTGTTTTCTCTACATTGCGATAATTATGTAATATTTTGTCATTCGGGGGAGTTACTCTGTAAAGCGATGCGATAGCAAAATTTTGAAAATTCGGAATATTGGCAAACTACAATGCGACGAGCGCATTTAAAATTGCCTTTTTCGGATTAATTTGTTCCCCTTTCGCATTTTAGGCACTCTTTAATGCGTAAACGAAAGCCAAACTGCTTCTTCTATCGAAATTTGCGTTCGATAGCTGTACAGCTATCGCAATCTACAAACTACTTTTAATAAAAAAAGATTTTTTTAATCTTTTGAACCAATATGACACAATATTTTATTTTATAAGCAGCGATTGCAAAACAAAATGATTTTAGTTATTTATTTCACGAACATACGATACATACATATATAAATAATTAAGATTTAATATCAAAATTTGTACGCATGTATTTTAATAATGATTTTAATTTAATAACTTATATTATATTAAGTATACCACACTCGAACAATTATAAAATACTTTTAATAGGTACGTAAGTACATACATACAATATGTGTGCTTTATTTGATAGAAATTTAAGCTAATTGTATCGAAGATTTAGCCAACATAATTATATTGGTTTATGAAAATCTGTCTTGGCTTGTGTATTGAACTAACTAGAGGCATTGCCATTCGGTGTCAAAAAGCTTTCTGCTTCAGCCAATCAGAAGGGGGCAAAAGCTTTCATTTGACACAACAACGTTCAAAAATTTATATGTATTCACAAAAATATTAATACCCTGCAAACCAAAGTTCCCGAAATCTTAACGAAATCTTTAGGTGTATCTCATTTCTCTAACGATTTTTTTACGAATCTTCAAAGAAAATTATATGAAGTGGTTGACATGAACTCGTAAAAAAATTTCTGTACGAAAAATTAAGAAAATTATGAAAAACTTCTGCAAGAAATTTTTCACATAGCAGCATTATTTTCATTTCTTTTCCGATTTTCTTCCGAAATTTTTTAATAGAATAGCAGTGTGCGGAGTTTATTCAATTTTAGAAAATTCGGTAAAAAATCGGATGAGATCTTTACGAATTCCTTTAAATGTCATTACAATTTGGAATACTCTGAGAAATAAATATCTCTCACACAGACTTTGTAGGTGAGTCTCTCGTAAAGCTGTATTGAGTGTTTACACGTCTCTAGCGAGATTTTTGTCTAAATCTCGCGTTTTTCTCTACCGTGTACACTTAGCTTAAGTCTCTAAAGGCAGTGTCACAACAGAGATAAGCACGGTGGCGGGGTTGCCATGTTTATAAAATCTAGTACTTCATGCAAGTTTCATTGGCCCGTAGTCATAGTCAAAATAAAGTCGACTTTAAAGTTAGTTGCAGCTTTTTGACATAATTTTCAATGGGATATCTGTCAAAAAAGCTGCAACTAACTTTAAAGTCGACTTCATTTTGACTATGACTACGGGCCATTGTAAATCAGAGGGTAGCAGCCCCATCAAGTATTAGGTTGTGTTTACAGGCCAAATAACTACATTAATTTTGTTGACTTTGTTGATTATTTGGAAGAGCTTACCTTGTCTTATAACAATATCGTAATAGCCGGTGATTTAATTCCGATCTACTCAGCAATGACACTTTCGCATTGGCAATGAGGAATTTGGGGTTGTTTTCCGTCAACTGCTCGATTCCCACTCATTGTACAAATACCAATAGCTCGCTACTTTATGTCTTTTCTGTAAATAATAAGAACAAAGTGCTCCTATATGATCAACTCGATCTTTCAAGCTTTTCTAAGCACGATCTTATTTACCTCGTTTTTGATTTCGAGTTGACAAGGAAAACAGAGTACTACTCTTACCCTGACCTTGCGCATATCCAATATGAAGACCCTGAGAAGTATATCGACTCTGTGAACTGGGCATCAATATACACAATGGTTTCAGTAAATGACCAAATTGACTTTATTCAAGCTAATATTAAAAGCCTTTTTAATCAATTTGTGCCGCTTGTTACGAAAACTATTTCGGATAAATGCTGTCCCTGGTATTATCCTGGCCATATCAAAACGTTAATTTCAAAACCAGATCGAGCATACCGAAAGTGGAAGCGCCATAGGACAGATGTCCTTTACAGCGGCTTTAAAACTCTTCGAATAGAGACAATTAAAGCAATAAAAACCCAAAAAACTATGTATTACGACCAAAGATTCAGTACAGTCAATGCAAAAATGGCAAAGAATTCGCGAAATATGGATTGGAAAATAAAGGGCACAAGTCCTTGATGCTGTAAATGTAAATTATTTAAATCGGCAGTTTCTTGACTACTCGAACAATTTTGAAAAAAAATGCCCATGAGCGCTATAACTGTAATCCGTATAGGTCGCTGTCAAACTTCAGCTTAAATTGTGTTCATGAGTGTGACGTTGTCCAATCAGTACTATCTATAAAATCTAACGCCACTGATTTGGATGACATTCATCCGAAGTTTTTCAAATGTTTGCTAACGAAACTTTTTCCATATATTACCTGCGCAATAAATAACATTCTTACATCATCTGTCTTCCCCAACTGCTGGAAAAAAGCCATAATAGTACCCATTCTGAAATCAAATGGTGAATACAGACCTATTGCGATTCTCCCATATCTATCAAAAGTCTTAGAGCGCATAATGCATCAGCAGATTGACTCGTTTATATCTTAAAATTCCGTGGTCTGCGCTTCTTACCCTTTCAGATGACATTAGAATAAATATGGACAATAATCGCTTAACCTTGCTTACTCTTCTTGACCTCTCCAAAACTTTTGATACAGTAAATCAC
>NW_023470057.1:3285-5087 GCF_013731165.1 Rhagoletis pomonella | reverse complement strand
ATTTGAGAAATCTTGATTCGCAAATATTCTAAATAGGATTATGCCATATGTAAAATAAACTGAAAATATTGAAATTAAATGAAGTATTATAACTGGTTCGAAAAGGAAAGTGATTGGGAAAGCTTTACTAGAGAATTTTTTTTAATGTTTCTACTTATCCAAATCCGGACAGTTTGAAAAAAGATAATTTACGATATCTTATCAAACGAAGTGATAAGTTGGTATACACATTACGCAATGGAAAAAAATTAATAAAAAGTTACGGGGTGTAGAGCAGGTCGCCTCCGCGTGGTGCACCCTGGGTAACGCCAAATGGCCTGCGGCCTCCACGGCCTCTTAACCTGAACGGTAACGACCCTGGCTTCGTCCTCTGACTACGATTCTGGAAACGTTTTGGATTTGTCGATCCCTGAGCTGGTGGTTGCGGTATTCTACCACCTGAGTATGCTGGGGTGACACTCAGCAGAAATGGCTGGTGGGCTAATGCCGCAACTGCCCCCGTCCCGTTAAAACCCTGGCAGGCCTCAGGGTACGTTCCAATTCCCGTCGCCGTTTAGTTGGTGGTGTAGGTGCGGTTGAGATGACTCCCGTCTTTGCGCTGGTCGGCTCTGAACTCATGACCCCATAAGGGCATGGGTCAACCCTCGCCATAGTCTTGTTCAGAGGTAGCTATGGGACCATTTAAAGGCGACTACACGCTCGGGTTTTGGATAGCGGCTCTGAGTGGGGACCCAACAGAAATGAAAAACAATGAAAATAACGAAAACAAAAAAAACAAAATTACGAAACATAAGCATTCGAGCGGTGGCGGGGAGTCGGAGCCGACCCCCAAAGCCGGCTCATCTGGGGGGGCTAGAGCACCACCTTCGGTACGCGAGGCGAAACCGCCTCGGTCTACAATTTCCATCTCTGGGGGATCCTTAACGGATGGTCGCTCGGGGGGTAAGAACGCGTCGAAGCCGACGCACTTAAACGCTTCTGGGGGGGCAGGTGCTGTCGCCACTGGGAGGGCAGGAGTGCCGGAACCGGACTCCGTGGGGGTCTCTAGGCAAGGGGCCGGACTGAGAGAGCGATTAAGGGGGGTGCTAGACGGAATCGCCAGCACCAGCGCGGGCTCCTCTCCCAGTCTTCCGGGTCTGTCTTCGAAGGCTCCCTACAAGAAGCCTTCGGGAATGCCTAAACGGCAAATATCGTCGGGCCGAAAGGCCTACTCCGACTGGCGCATGGCTACCAAGATTTTGGAGCGCTATGGCGGTCAGGATGCTTCTCAGCTTACTGAGAAACATCTGAAAACGCTCGAGTGGGCCAAAGGGGTGCTGTGTGGCCGGGATGAGAAGGCTAAGAACCCGACGAAAGGAGACGCGAGTGCGCCTCCTACGGGTCCTAAAAGACAAAGGTCTCAAGAGGGAGAAGGCTCCCACGCTAAAAGACCCAGAAATGGGGTTGCGCCTGCTCTGTTCAGCGAAATCGCTAAGCAGGCGGGATCAACTACCCTGGGGGTCCTCGATCGAGGCAGAGAAGATGGCACCATATCCAGGGAAAACTGGAGGCGCGTGGCAGCGGCCATCTCCTCTGTCTTTCTAAGGGTGGTCAGAGGAAACCCTGGTCCACCTCCGCGCTGTGAGGATGGTGGGTGGCATCATGGCATCCACAAAAGAATTGTATGCGCCGACGAGCGGTCGGCATCGTTATACAAGTCTGCAGTGTCTCTGGTGGGGGAGGTTTGGGAGGGCGCCAAGCTGGAAGCCGTGGAGGAAAAGCATCTTCCTGCCCGCCCGCGGGCCCGTGTCTGGCTCCCCCCC
>NW_023470057.1:0-3185 GCF_013731165.1 Rhagoletis pomonella | reverse complement strand
GTGATGGCTCTCAACCTCCTGAGGTGCCGGAAGCACGTGAGCCCGCGGCGGAGGAAGCCCCCATGAGCATGGAGGTGGAATCCGTCGTGTCGGGGGCGGAAAGTGCTGAGGATGCCCTCTCAACGGAGGGATCCGTCGTCAGCATCGGACGGTTCTACGACAGGGCGGAGGAAGAGAGGCTCTTAGCCTCAGTAAACGAGGACGTCGAACTGGCGTGGCTGGAGCGGACTTTGGAGGATGAAGATCCTGCAAATAAACCTCCAACATTCTAAGGCGGCGTCCGCAAATCTCCTTATCCACCTTGAGCAAGGTGGAGCCGATGTAGTCCTGATCCAGGAGCCGTGGCTAAGCAGTAGCGGTATCTCCGGGATCAGGACGCCTAATTTCAAGCTGATGGTGCAGAATCAAGCAGGTAGACCAAGATCCTGCATGCTCATCAGAAACGAACTCAAAGCACTAATTCTACCTAATTTCAGCAACGAGGACATTGTGACTGTCAGCCTGGATAGCGGTGCCGGAAAGCTCTGGATCATATCCGCTTACATGGCTCATGATGACGAGGTGGAACCACCTCCATTACTGCTGCGTGAAGCCATAGCCGAAGCGAGGCGACGGAAAGCCGACGTAATTATTGGGTCGGATGCAAATTCACGACATTCGTGCTGGGGAAGCTCAGACATAAATGCAAGAGGTGAGTCACTTTTTGATTATATTCTAAGTGTAGACTTATGTATCTGTAATAGAGGAAACAAACCGACCTTTATCACCGCGGCAAGGCAAGAGGTCCTTGACCTCACCCTAGCCTCGTCTTCTGTAATATCCCGCGTTTCTGACTGGAGGGTTCTTAATGATCACTCCTTTTCGGACCATAGGTATATTCAGTTTTTTCTGGACGAAGATCGTCCCAAAAGTATCCCCTTTAGGAACCTTAGGAGAACAAACTGGGACCTCTATAGTAAAAAACTTCGGGAATTACTCCCAGAGGCCCCCCAGGAGAGCTTAAGCACCGAAGGCTCGATTGATGTTATGGTGGAAAAGTTTACATCAGCTTGTAGGAGTGCCATCGAAATCTCTTGCCCGCTGAGTAGGCCGGGGGGCAAAGTACGACCAAAATGGTGGACGGTGGAACTCTCAGAACTCAGGGCGACGAGTAGACGCCTGTTCAATAAAGCCAGGAAGAGTGGACAACACTCCGACTGGGAGCTCTATAAGATCGGACTGGGCATCTATAAGTCCGAGATAAGAAAGGCCAAGAGCGAGTCATGGAGAAACTTCTGCGAAGCCGTAGAAGGTTGTAATGAATCATCTCGATTTAGGCGAATCCTTGCGAGGAATCCCGTACCCTTGGGATACCTGAGGGACGAAGAGGGCAACTGGGCGATGAGTGGAGAGGAATCGCTTAAGCTACTCCTTGATACTCATTTCCCAGAAAATCCTGCACCGCGCGAACCTATCGCTGTTGGAAAGGGCGAATGCTCTACCTCCTCCTCCGGTGAATTACTGGAGAGGCGCCGACTGCTCTGGGCAATCGACTCTTTCAAGCCCTTCAAGTCCCCGGGACCGGATGGCATCATTCCTGCGCAGCTGCAAAAGGCTGTGTAGTGGGTACCTTCCTTGATATCGAGGGGGCTTTCAATAATGTCCTTCCTGGGGCTATAATAAGAGCCCTTACTAAGCTCGGAGTCGAGAGCTACTTAGTAAGGCTCATCTCACACTTGCTGCACGACAGAACTGTCACAGCGGAATGGGGCAACGCCTCTGAGCAGCGTAAAGTAAGCAGAGGCACCCCGCAGGGAGGCGTCCTTTCACCCTTCCTCTGGATAGTCGTGATAAACGACGTCCTGGAGGAATTGGAGAGGACAGGATGCCGGGTTATTGCCTACGCGGATGACGTGGCACTCATCGTCAGAGGAAAGTTCTTGAACACTCTGTACGATCTCATGCAAGGGTACCTAAACAGGGTCACAAATTGGTCCGCTAGCTGCGGGCTTGCTGTCAATCCTGGAAAGACGGAGCTCGTTCTTTTTACCAGGAGGTACAAAAAGCCTCATGCCCAGCTTCCCTCAATAGGGGGTGTTCCACTTGTTCTCTCTGACAGGGTCAAGTTCTTGGGCGTGATCCTGGACGGAAAACTGACATGGAAACCTAATATTGAGGAACGAGTGAGGAAGGCATCGGTGGCCCTCTACTGCTGCAAGAATGCCATAGGGAAGAGATGGGGCCTCTCCCCAAAAGTGATGTATTGGCTATATGAAACCATAATTAAGCCAATAATGTTGTATGGGGTCATCGTCTGGTGGAGTTCACTGGAAAAGACCACTCATGTTAGGAAGCTAGAGCGCGTGCAAAGGGCAGCCCTCGTTGGGATCAGCGGGGCGCTCCGAACCACTCCCACCTTAGCGCTAAACGCTATACTCAATGTCGCACCTGTCGATATTTCGGGCAAAGTAGCGGCGGTTCGCTCAGCCATTAGGCTCAAAAGCTCTGGGTTCTCTTTCAATCCAGCGCACGGACACTCGACAATTCTCGAAAGCTTCGACTTCGTGCCGAAAGAAATGGACCGGGGTCACCCGAGGCTGGCCCCTAAAGGATCCTTCTCCACGCACATCCCCTCTAGGAATGAATGGAAGAGGGGTGGTCTTTGGAGAAGAGGTCCAATAAACATCTTTACGGACGGATCGAAGCTGGAAGGGAGAGTTGGAGGAGGTGTCTACTGTCAGGAACTCTCAGTAGATCTTACTTTCAGACTGCCGGATCTCTGCAGCGTCTTTCAGGCAGAGGTGGCCGCTATAAAGGAGGCAGCCGATTGGCTACGCACCAATGTACTGTCAAAAAGGAAGGTAAATATATATACTGATAGCCAGGCGGCAATCAAGGCGCTGGGATCGCTAATGGTGTGCTCAAAACTGGTTGGGGAATGCCTGACCTCTCTCTCAACTGCCTCGGAGTACTTCCAGATCAAACTGATTTGGGTCCCGGGGCACAGTGATATCGCGGGAAATTGCAGGGCTGATGAACTGGCCAGGCAAGGCACCCTTGAGGCCATCACCTCGGATAGGGAGGGAATTGGAGTTCCGTTGGCAACCTGCGGCCTGCTTTTGGACAGATGGGCTCATGGTCGGCTCAGCGAGCGCTGGGAAAAAACCCCGACCTGCAGAGTTGCAAGGTCCTTCTGGCCGGTTGTG
>NW_023470056.1:0-5087 GCF_013731165.1 Rhagoletis pomonella | reverse complement strand
AGATAGGTTAACTAAAGCGGGCCTTAGGTTGAATAGGGATAAGTGCAACTTTTGTAGGCCAGAGTTAAAGTATTTAGGCTACGTGGTAGACAAGCACGGTCTACACGTAGACCCAGAAAAGGTTGAAGCGATGGTTAACATCGAAAGGCCCAAAAATGTGAAACAGGTTAGGTCATTTATAGGTACAGTGTCCTGGTACCGAAGATTTATTAAGGACTTTGCTGAGTTAGTTAGGCCTCTCACCGAATTAACAAAGAAAAACCGAAAGTTCGAGTGGAACGAAGATTGTGAACGGAGCTTTAGGGAGGCGAAGGAGCGCCTGGTGACAGCACCCGTTTTGAGCTGTCCAGATTTTGAGAAGCCTTTCACAATCCAGACAGACCCGTCTGATTTCGGTATAGGAGCAGTTTTGACCCAAAGATTTGAGGACGGTGAGAGGGTTATAGCATATTTGAGTAGGTCCCTGAATAAAAATTAGAAAAATTATTCGACGACAGAGAAGTAGTGTTTAGCGGTTTTGTGGGCGGTCGAGAAATTGCGTCCATATTTTGAAGGCGCTAGGTTTACTGTCGTCACTGACCACTATTCTTTGGTTTGGCTGAACAACTTGAAGGATCCTTGTGGTAGGTTAGCGCGTTGGGCGCTGAAGCTCCAGCAGTATGACTTTGAGATTGTCCACCGGAAGGGAAAGGAACATGTGATTCCAGATATGTTGTCCCGTAGTGTGCCTGTTGCTGAAGTTTCCACTAGTGACCTCTGGTTGTCGAAGATGATTCGGTCTGTAGAAAAGAGACCCTTATCGTACCCAGCGTGGAGAGTAGAAGGCGGCTGCCTCTACAAATTCGTTAAGTCCAAATTCCCCTCTATTTACGGCGATTCCTTGGATTGGAAAAAGGTTGTTGGTCGAGAGGAGAGGGCTGAGATTCTCAGTAAAAGTCATGATGACCAGTTGGCCGGTCACATGGGCATCCGGAAAACTTTCGCTAGGGTTGCACAAAATTTTTATTGGCCGCAAATGAAGGCGGATATCGCGAAATATGTTCGAAAATGTAAGATTTGTCAACAGGTGAAGCCTGATAACACACAGCCGGGTGGGGGGTTTGTTGAGAGGTCCAAGGCAATCGAGCCTTGGGAAATGATATGTGTTGATCTGGTAGGGCCCATGGTGAAGTCGACACAGGGCTACCAGTATATTTTAACGGTCGTGGATTACTTTTCGAAGTTTCCGCTGTTGTTTCCCTTACGGACTACCACGGCGAAGGGCGTCTGTAAAGTCTTAGAGGATCAGGTGTTTCTTTTGTTTGGTGTCCCTCGGTCGGTGGTCTGCGACAATGGACCCCAGTTCAGGAGTCGCGAACTGCGGGGGGCTCTGCGGTGCGTATGGTGCCCAAATCCGGTACACCGCCCACTATCACCCGCAGGCTAATCCGGCCGAAAGGATAAACCAGATAATTAAGACAACGCTTAGGGCTTACGTAGCGGATAACCAAAGGAGTTGGGACCAGCAATTAGCAAAGGTAGCGTGCTGTATTAGAAGAGCGCAGCATGAAGTGTTAGGAGCCACGCCATACTTTGTAAATTTTTGGTAGGGAAATGGCGTTGGAAGGCAGTAGGAGATATATCGAGTCATTAGGAGAGCAGGAGAGAATTAATTGTGAAGAAAGAGCAAAGAGACTCGAAGAGATTGGGTCTAGCGTTAGAGTGAGATTAGAGGAGGCCAGTGCCAAGTTAGCGAGAAATTATAACCTTAGGAGAAGAGATGTGCAATATATGCCAGGAGAGTTAGTTTGGAGGAAAAATTTTGTATTATCTGATGCAGCAAATTACTACGCGGCGAAGTTAGCGCCGAAATATATAGGACCTTTTATAGTGAAGAAGAAGGTGTCGCCATGGACTTATGTCCTGGTAGACGAGCCAGGCAAAGATAAAGGGACATGGAACGTGAAGGAGTTAAGACCATATAGGGACAGTTAGGAGATAGGTATTTCACAAAAGAAGGCAAGCTTTCTTTTTAAGGAGGAAGGGGTGGGGTTGTCGCGTACTGGCCGCAACAAAATAAACATTTGTTTCCCCTTTGTTCTATTTACCTATTTCCTTTCACTCCAGCCGATAGGAGTGAAGTCTGCCGACACTCAAGTGTACATATGTATGTACATACCTAAATAAATAGCAGAATGAGCTCAAGTTGAACGAAATAGTTGTTTGTCGGTGGAGCGCCACCGCAAAGGGGAAAAGTCTCCATTAGGGCACTCCGCCCAAAAACGGTGCCGACCGAGGGTAAGAATGTAGGAATGAGAGTTGACGCGAAAGACCGTAGTAGGGGTGTCGCCTTTGCTCTCACCTATTGCGGCACTTTTGTTGTCCGCTGTATGATGGCAATGGCAAGTCCATGGTGTTGTTTGTGTGCGCCGTGGTGGCGACCGCTAAAGCGCCCAATTCGCTTCTAGAATGATCGGGCCGGCGCCAATTGATCGGGCACCAACAACACCGGCACTGACACTCCAACGGTTTGCGTACCGGTGCGTAGGTTGCGGCCTGGCTCGCGACCGCGTGCCGGGGCAGTTCTATGCGAGCTTTGAGAAAGGCAAGACCCTTATTGCGAGCGCGAGTGCATAGTAGCCCAGTAAAATTAGATAAATCTGTTTAGTGCGAGGTGTTTAAAATTGAATAAAAATTCGGTAAGTGCCAGGCGAGGCACTTAGATTGCAGTAGCAGCAGCGATTAGTTTCGAGGAGCAGCGCCAGTCGAGGCGTGGTGAAGTCGGCACCGGATTTGGGAGCCATATTCCCGAGGAGCACCCCTGCGGTCGGGACGCCCACCGACCGCCGATAAGTATCGTTTTCTTTTGTTGTGTCGTGTATTTAGGCCTTATTGTTGTCGGCAGGCTTCCTCTTATTGTGTTTCCCTTTCCGATCCTGTTTAGCATCCTGCACCCTGGGCCCAGTCATACAGGCGGGTTAAAGATATCCCCGGCAGCACGGGCGGTAGTGCGAGTGGGTTCGTAACCTTTTGGTTGGACCTCACCTCGGGTGCGCCCCAAAAACAAGGTTTTGTCTTTTTTAAATCTTCGTGTTTAAAAATTTTCTGTTTAGCTAAAATTTTCGACCCACCCTATTATTACGTACATATATATATATTAGTTGGTGCCGTTTGGTATTCTTGTCGTTGTTGTCCCTAGCTAGATTTTGTTTGTTGGGTATTTGGATTGCGTGTATATTGTCCCTTGCAAGCAACCCCGCCGTCTCCACTGAGCCAGCCGGTTGCTTGGAATTTTTCTTGTCATCTCCCTTTTGTGCGTGCATTTGGTTATTTCGTTTGGCCCCCTTGAGTTGTTGTTGCGCACGGTAAGTGCATTTATTTGGGACATTAGGTAGGTCGGCTTTTGTAAACAAAAGGTAAGGTGACAAATTGGCGCCCAACGTGGGGCCCTTTTCACTGAAGGAGTGGAACAATTTTTTGGCGAGATAGACTGTGGTGATAAGCATAGCAAGGAGGTGGGATTTTCGTCAAAGGTTGGTGAGATTACACGAAATTCAGGTGAGAGAATTGTGGAAGATATATTGCAGTGACAAGTGCAGTGCCAGAAGGGTATACCCATACCCACACATCTACGTACATATTTTGTGAAGTGTGTAGCTTGGTTGTTGCCTCTCTATTTTGTTTAGTGGCGTTCAAATATAGTGTACAGTAGGCTGGGTCGCATTTTGTATTTGTGGTATTAAGTTTGGTTTGGTATTTTGAATATTAATCTTTTTTTTTCCTTTTTAATTTTTTTTTGGCAGCAGGAACACAAAGAGGATTTCCTTTTTCTTTGGCGGTTCGGGGCGGCGTGGTAACGGACGGTCGGAGTATACCTAAGGAACTTATTTTCCTCTCAATACGTACATACATATACATATCCAATACCACCGTAGCGTTGTCGGGCTATACGGAGCATTGTTTTTGGATTGTGTGTCTGCGGAAGATTTGGAGCACGAACAGATAAGTGTAGTGTTAAGTGATTAGGGCGCGGAAAAAGAAACGAAGCTAAAGTTAATATTGGAAAAAAAAGCGCTTCAAATTAATATTCTGTGTGGTGGCGAGCCGTCTGCTTCGATTTTAGCCTTTTGTTCACATTGGATAAAAAAGTACGCTATTGGTTGCATTTTAATAAAAATTAAATTAAGAAATACCTAAAGTTAAAAGAAAGACCACCCTAGTGGTAAACATATTTACATACATACGTACATTGGCCGCACCACTTTGTTTTGCGTGGGTTCTATTGTATACACATATACATACGTATACCTACATAGTACATACGTATATTTATTTTTACATATTGGTTGTTGTTTTTACATTTGCTTGTGCCGTTTTATTTAGCAGTACGTATTATTTTTGTTTTGTTTTTTGTGTGGTTAGGCTCTACTGTTGTCGCGCGTGATAGGGTCATTTTGTTGAGCCAGTATAGGACGACTTACAACCCAGCGGTAAAGTGAGGTATAGGCATTAGAGTACCAAGTGGTCGCGAACTGGTCGGTAGTAAGCGATAACTGGTTTTTATACATAAAACGATTTTAAAAGTTTTGTTTTCGCGAGTTTTGATTTTCGGTCGTGTTTTTAAACTATTAAGTCGTCGTAATTTTTTTGGTTTTCTTTATTTTTTGGAAAATTTTGATTTTATTTTAAATATTTTGGGGTTTTCGTTACATCTTGGTTCTTTCTTGATTCATACGACATGGAGATTAATCGGTTGTCGCAAGAGGAGTTGTCGTATGAGATGGAGGCTCGGGGTCTCCCGGTAGGGTCGGTCGACAATATGCGGAAATCTTTGCGGGCGTCAATGTTGTTAGAGAGGAGAGCGTCGGTAGACCTCTTCCAGGACTACCCCTTCAGTTTCGAGGAAGATCGGGACGCGGTCGAGCAAAAGTTGAAGGAGGTCGAGTCGTTGATGAGCGAGTTGGCGAAGGGCGCGAAGCCGTCGACTGGGGCCAAAGCCATGGCTAAGCTAGAGTGGTGCTTAGCAAGGATAGGGCGCGCGAAACCCAGCAACGATGCGGCGTTGACGCAGCAGTCGAGTTTGAAGAGCAGGTTGATGCTTTGCTTGG
>NW_023470055.1:0-5087 GCF_013731165.1 Rhagoletis pomonella | reverse complement strand
ACGATATAATTGACATGCGTAATGAAGGTAAATTTCGAATCGAAAAATACTCCGAGGTCCTTAACTACGTTGAGAGACTCCAATCTAGTATCAGAAATACGGTATGATGTGGATAGCGGTGTAGATTGTTTTGAAAACGTGATTTGGTTACATTTTTTAATGTTAAGAAATAAGCGATTCTTAGCACACCACAAAAATAATCTGTCAAGATCAGCTTGAAGTAGAAGCGCGTCATTATAAGATCTAATAACTGAGTAGACTTTTAAATCATCTGCGTATAAGAGATACTTAGAGGTAGCAAAGCACGACCCGATGTCATTAATAAATATTAAGAAGAACAATGGGCCCAATATACTACCTTGCGGAACTCCAGAGGTGAGCAAAAAGGTCTTCGAAGAAGCGCCATCTAGAACAACAGAACTAGTTCTGTGTGATAGATAGGTCTTTATCCACTGAAGCATGGACGAGTGAAACCCAAGCTGCGAAAGTTTACTAATTAAAATCGTGTGCGAAATTCTATCAAATGCCTTGGAAAAGTCCGTGTATATTGTATCCATTTGATACCCTGCAATGAAACTTTTAATACAGTCGTCAGTAAAAACGGCAAGATTAGTTACAGTGGATCTACCTGCAACAAAACTATGCTGATTGGAGCAAATAACCCGCGGTAAAGTATAAAACAGCCTATTTTTTATTATAACTTCGAAGAGCTTAGAAACTGTGGTTAGCTTAGAGATCGGACGGTAGTTGCTGACATCACTCTTATTACCGCTTTTAAATATCGGCGTGATGGAGGTATGCTTCCATTCCTCAATAAAGATGCCAGACGATAGCGATTTATTAAAGATAAATTTCAAGGGTTCCACTAAGGAAACGCATTTCTTTAATAAAATAGCAGACATGCCATCTTCGTCTGTATGACAAGAATGTTTGAGATTCTTAATACCATCTAGAATATCTCCGTCTTTGAGAATCAGAGAGCCTACATCGAAGGAAGCACACTCCATATTGTTAGTGTCACTATCCGCAATTAGCTCACCAACCCCATCATCTGATACAAAATTTGAGGCAAAAAAATCAGCAAAAAGGTCAGCTGCCTCATATAACGAGGCTGCAGTAGCATTCTTATAATAAACCGAGGTGGGAACGTTAGATACACCCTTCATAGACTTAATGTAGTTCCAGAAACATTTCGGATTGCTTTTAATGTTTCTTTCAAAATTGGCAATGTAACCCCTATAGCAGGACTTATTGAGAGTATTAAACTGATCTCGGTAACTCGTATAGGAAACAAAGTGTGTGCTGTCCTTAGTTTGCTTAAACTTTTTAAAGAACTTATTTCTTAGATTCTTAAGACGCTTCAACTCCCTCGTGTGTCAAGGTAGCTTGTAAGACATTTTGGCATGAATAGGTATATACATCTTACTTAGATTAAAAATAATATTCCTGAATTCATTAAAACAAAAAGCAACATCGCCTGACCCAAAAACATCATTCCAATCAATAGAGGAGAAGGTATGGTCAAGAAAGTCAAAGTCACAAGAGCCATAGTTAAAGGAAACACTTTGCATATCTCTAGGAATGCAAAAGTATTCAAAAAACTCAATCTCCAATATTAAAGGAAAATGATGCATATTAGGCGGGGAAATTGCAGTAACGGGAAGATATAATTTAAACTTAATGTTATTGCTAACAAAAATTAAGTCTAAGATCCGATTTAGACTATTGGAGAACCCATTGACTTGTGTTAAGTCGATACTTAATAAATTATCAACTAAGTAGGACTCGGTATTACTGCTTATATTAGATGGAGTTAAATACATGTTGTTGTGCAAATAGGACCACGAAATATTGCTAAGGTTAAAGTCCCCTAAAACACATAACTGGTGAGCACTAATTTCCGATTGCAGAGCAATAATGTTATCGACATGAGCACTATAAATGCGATCCTCACTGGCTGGCGGAATATAAGATGCGCAAAGGTACAGCAATCCGGAGACACCTTTTAGGCGCACACAAAGCTGATCAAGCATGGAATCGGTGCATTTTAACGCTATTGAAGACGCTTGAAGTTCACAACGGGAGGCAATGAGCACGCCCCCACCTCTACAGCAACCAGTTTTTACGGCATCTCGATCCTTACGGAAAACGTCATAGCGGTTCAGATCAAAAAACTCAGCATCGAAAAATTTTTCATTAAGCCATGTCTCGATAATGACAAATACGTCATAGTCCAATTGCGAACTCAGCAGGCGCATATCCTCTGACTTGGTTCTTAAACCTGAAGCATTGTGAAAGTATATTTTAATAGATTTGCGGTCATTAGAAGCCGGCTCCGCTAAGCTGTATGATGATCGGGCAATGTTTTCTCGAAAAAACGAAACGGACGAACGGCCACATTGACAGGCCAGAGGTCTGAGTTTAATATAGAGTCAAATGAGTACTCAGGAACACCTAGTTTGAAATTTATCCTTTTCAAGTCAGCATCAGGTGTACCTTTTTTTACCAGCTTGTAGCAAGACATACTATTTTTATTGACAGTTGAGTGCTTTGCGACATAGTCAATAATATTATCCTCCGTGACTGATTTTGAGAAGGAAGATAAATGCAACCACTTGTGTCGAACTGCAACCTCCAACTCTATATTTGTATTAGCGCCCCAAACAGTCTTCTTATTTAAGTTTTTACGCTTTTTTTTCTCCACTGTGGACCACTGTGCACGATTACTTGGTAAAGGTGCCTTAACACCAACACTATGATTGTTATTAACAGTAGCAGCACCAGCAACCCCAACATCGGCGTTCTTGTCAATAACAGGCGTAGCGGGCAGCACATTGAAAACATGAGCAGCATCCGTGCTAATAGTTGCCGACTCATGCGCAGCATTAGAAGACATAGGCACAACGTTGATGTTTGTAACATTGGCATAGGTACGAGTAATATTAGCATTAGGAGTCATACGCTTCGCAGGCATAACAGGTGAGAGAGCCGCATTGGTCACTGTTCGCTTTCCATTGCCATTAGCAGCTGGCGCAACAGTTGGATTGGGCAGCGGAGATGCACTTTGGGAAACAGCGTCAGCAGAGAAACGGCTTATACTCTCACAATTGTTATCATTGTCGACAGCAACAACGCTAGAACTCACAACAGCACTTTTGATGGCATTTAGCTCGGCAGCTAAGGCTTTAATGCATGAAGCGTTGTTGTTGCCAACGGCGATGCTTTGTGTGGTTGAATTTATTTCAGCTTTTAATAATTCTATCTGCACATAAATATCAAATCGACTTAGATGTATTTATACACGTAGAGCACAAATAGCAAATATGGCGATTGAGATTAATCAATCCAAGATCATAGTCAGTGACCTGGCCTTCACAGCAGGAGCGATGGAAACGCAGATTACAAAATCCACTACAAGGCACTATGTTAGAGTCATTTCTTGCAAACCGCTTTTCACATTTACCGCAGGAGTCGGTCATATTATGAATTTATTGATTTTCACAAGAGCGCGGTAAAAAACACGTCTACACAGCTCGACGACTTACTTTCGTATTAGCTTTACTTTACATCCACAGAGATACAGAAGTTAGGAACCAGGAAATATTGAATACAATATTTTCTTTTAAAGACGAAGCGGTACAGAAATGTTCATGCCGGTTCATGTGTGTAAGCACTCGAATTTATTAAAAAAACTAAAGTATAGGCATATTTGGTGGAACTGATTACATGGAAAAAATACATTTTTTAAATCCAGGGTCCGCAATCTGTTTTTGCCAAAGACCAATATTTGGCTGGAAATTTAATGATAATTTAGTATTAAAAAAATTAAAGACATTTACATACCCAGAGTTATCAGTTTCATCCTCACTTGTCACGTTAATTTCCGTGCTTGTGTAATCCATCCTGTGTAAAAATAAAAGAGTTTGATTAAAGCAAAATTATTAGAAAGTTTTGAAGCATACACATCGTCGCCTTTGAGTGTAAACCTGCTAACTAACTTCAAAGACGTTTTACAGGTGAAACAAAAAACTAATATTTTTTTTATTTTTAGCTTAGCAAAAGCAAAAAGACGTCACAGCATCGTAAATGAAATGGAAAACGTCGTGACTAATATTTTAATTTTTTTTCATAAAATGATGTGGCGAGTTTTATTCGATGAAATCCATCATATAAATCAAAAAGTGAATTTTGAATTTTTTTTAGTTATGACTTTTTGCATTACAACGATGATGTTTGTTACGTCGTTTTGCATTTCAGGTGACGATAACTAGTTGGTTTATTTTGTAATACGTACTCTATATCTATACAGACCTTGCAGACCTGTTTGATATACATACACGAAAAATAATTTGTATTGTAAGAAATTCATCTGACCACGAAATGAACTTATGATTAATTCAAATAGATTTCTGTTAATGGAAACAATCATATTTATGTATGTATGTATTTAGAGGAAAACCAAAAAAAGGAAATTTTTCAACATAGTATTAAAACAAGAAGGTAACTTTTTAGCTATATTTAATTTTCTACTATTTTTACCACCAAAGACTAAAAATCTACCATTATTTTCCAGTAAGAAAATAAAGAGATTCAAATGAACGAAATGTATTTTGACATCGATATTTTTCGTTTGCAATACATTTATACCGGGGACAGACATCTGGTATTTCTTCGTAGCATTTCCATTATACCATCAGTGTTGCCGCGGCGTTCAGAAGAAATGTATCACCAAAATTCCCTAAAATGGATCAAAAGTATCATGAAAAAAATTTTAAGTATCAAAGTATTAATCTTCAATAAAACTTCTAATTCTTAAATTAAAATGGTAGTTTGAATTTTTAATTAAGATCGTTGACAGTTTTTATTAATATTTTTATGGTTTTTATATAAAATACAGAGTGAAAATAAAGCTTTTATACTTGGTATACAGTTGAATTCATTTGCATACTTAACTAAAATCACATATCAAATTGGTATTTATTTGTATATAAAACTCGGCCCAAATCACGGTATCCGGGAGTAATTTTCACAATACTTACTGAATTACTCTGGATGAAATTCTTGAGGCAGTGTCACACGATTGGTAC
>NW_023470054.1:0-5087 GCF_013731165.1 Rhagoletis pomonella | reverse complement strand
TTTTTTTGTTCTGTTTTAGCACGTTCGCTTAAGTAAAAATAATATCTCAAGATATCCAGATGGGTTGGTAAATTAAGATCAGTTAAATCAGTAGACACACCAAAAACAGTAACATCATGCTTGGGTATATGACTCATTGGGTTTTCGATAGTTGTTGATGTAGTTGCTTCATCTTGCGGTGTAGAGGATGGTGGATTCATTGTAAACTTTTTGATTTGGAATGGTCACTTAACTTATTATTTTTTTTTAAATAGTTTTTTATCTGAAATTAGCACTTCACACTTTGAGTTCTTCACAACGACTTAATGCATTCACAAAAACTGTTGCGTTATATATGGTCTACGAGACGAGGTAATAAGAATGAAATGGTAATTTCAATTCTACCTGCTGTGTCTTGTGGTGGCTTAAAAAAAAACAACACAAGCAATTTTACGATCTGCAATAGTGTCACAGTGATACCTTCATTTTTTAAAACGGTTGAATAAAAAACCCACACAACTATGTTTACGACATGCAAATGCATCACAGTGATGCCTTGGTTTTAAAAGGGTTGTAAAAACGCTAATTTCTAATAATTTTTTTTAGTTTCTTTTCTATTACTAAGTTAAGTTAATTTTTTCATTTACATATGTTCTGACTAAATAAATTTCTAAAGAGAAAAATAAACTCCAAAAAGAAAAAACATAGGCATTTCGCTGATTTTTTCATGTAAAGTGCAAAACCGGCGATTTTTTGAAATGTTTGTATGGTGAACCCCCAGGGGGGTTCCAGGGGGTGTGCCACTGGCATCGGTGGGTCGGGCCTCCAAAGTTAGTGGGGGTCGGTCATACATTTGGACTCGATTGGAGCACTCTAAATGGGTCAAAGTGGGATTTTTCAAAATTTGCCCCTACGCAAAAGTTCGACCCAAATTGGGGGACATCAGAATTCGTTTTAGAGGTATGGTTCCTTCGGCAAAGTTTCTTATTTTGATCCCTAGAATATGATTTTCACAGAGCAATGGGCGATTTTTTTGCATTCCCACAAATCGACCCGGCCTAATGTACATACATACCTAGCATATAAGTTCTTATGCATTGAGTGCAAAAGAGTGTACTTTAGTACAAAACGAAATGAAATTTTATGTTCCTAAATATTTTTTGCTTAGCACCATAAAAAAAAGTGTTTTATGTAATGTACATAAATGTGATATATGTACATATATTTTTACACATGCATATGTATGTAAGTACATTAGGGCGGGTCAATTTGTATGGATCGATTTTTTTCGACATTGTTCCTAGCATATTCGGATTCTTCATAAAATTCTAAGAAAAAAATTCCTCCAGACCATAGCTCTTAAGTCAATTTCGAGCATGCGCATTTTTAAAAGAAGATATCTTATATATAAAATTGAATTGCTGTCCGTTAGCCTCGCTAAGACTCGAAAACAGCTTGACCGATTTGAATAATTTTATTTTTTTGGTTTGTTTTTTATAATATCCGGATGGTTAAAACCAGAAAAAAATAGAGAGTTGCCACCTGTTTAAAAATTTCAATATAAGTAAATTAATTACATAAATTAGATATTGCAATATGGGTGTCAAAAGAAAGGGGGTATGAAGGCTTACAGGCAAAAATATTTTTGAGGGGGGTTGCCACCTGTTTCAAAATTTAATTAAACAAAATTGATAAGATAAATTAAATACTGCAATATGGGTATCAAATTAAAAAGGTTTAAGAAGGCTTACTACTGAAAATATTTTTAAGTCGAGTTGCCACCAATTTCGAAAAATTAATTCAATTAAGTTAATAAGATAAAGTATGTATTATAATATAGGTGTCGAACGAAAAGTATTTGAAAAATTATTGATTAAGAAATATTTTCTATAGGCCTGCCACCTACCTGAGCGGTAAAATCTAAAAGCCATACTCGCAAATATTATTCAAAACTTCAAGGCTCGCATCAATGTGAAATACAGTAACTCCGTCAAGTTAGTGTTTATTGATGGCAAACAAAGTACTATCATGTTTGGCAATGATATCACCCCATCGAACAATGCACTTAGCCTCGATATAAAAAGAGAACAAAAGCCGACGTATTAGCCGAAGCAGTTCATACAAATGTTCCACAATTGAACTAACAAAAAAATATGGCCTACGACTCTTTTATAGAAGCTGTGGACACTGGAGTAAAATTTAAACAAAAAAACAAAACCGACTTCAATTCTCATATACAAATTTAAGAGTACCGTTATTTTCTTCATGTCCCAATTATCGGATCTACACTCAATTAGTAGGAGACTACCTCTGAGGAACCACCTTTCCTTTCAAAAAGAATTATAGAAAACGGATAACGTAGTCCAAAGTTACGCGGTAACATACAAGTTATCACACCCATAATCCCAATACCTACCAATGGCGCACCCTTTAATCACGTTGCCGTGCATGTGAGTTTGTTGGCCAATATAGAACTTTCGCTGACGTAGTCCACGCGCAAGAGAATGGTAACACAACACGATCACTAACCCATGGGAAGTGCAGCATAGGCAATATTGGCCTGCACGCGCAACTCATCGATTACGAAATACCTGATGGTGGTGGGAACTGCAACGTTAGCATAAGCAGGGTAGAGTAATAGGTTTGCTGTTAAGAATCAATTATGTTCAGAGTTAGTTATGATAGTGAGTGCCATGAGTGCACAATAAAATTCTACTTGTCAATTCAACCAAATCTTGTGTTGTGATTGTTATTGGCGAACTGCTGGTTCGCCACAACTTTAATTTTTTTCAAGGTTCCTATTCAAGGATGCTTAAGTGGCGCCCGAGAAATCGGTGCGGAAAAAAAAAAAAAAAACTAAAGTTAAATAAGAGTGTACTGAGATAAAGTTCTCCAAAAGTGATAAGTTAAAAGAATACAGAGAAAGGAAAATTTACCTTTTTACTATTATACAAACAAAAACAAAGTAAAAAACTGTGAAACTGTAAGAGTGTACTGAGATAAAGTTCTCTAAAAGTGATACAAAGAAAGGAAAATTTACCTTTTTACTATTATACAAAGTGCCAATGAAGTACTGGCTCTTGTAAGTATCCACTAACCATTGCATATAACTCTTTTCTTATATTTTATCAATAGTACTTGCACACCTTACGAATCATAGATCCCGAGGAAATTAGAAAATCCCTTACGGAGACGAATGGCGCTATCAATGCCATCCTTTCGCAGCTAAAGAAAATGGAACAACGAATCAAAAACGTCGAGTCAAAAAACAACGACGAATCCTTGTCGGGACTTAGTAACGATATCGAGAGGCTAGAGGTCCAAGTAGAAGAAGTTCGGAGACAGTCCACAGATACCAGACCAGAACCAATTGTAGAGCCACTAGTAAGTCCTCGGACGGAAGGCGAGCTAGCGGCGGTTGCGAAATTGCCAGATTGTGTAAAGGAAGTACAAATATTCGATGGGTCACGGGAACACTATGGCTCCTGGGTCCACAGTGTCGAACAAATTATTAAAGATTATGAGATAGTGCGGCATAAGCCAATTTATGCAGCCATACTTAGACACATTAGGGGGAAAATCAGGGGCGCGGCAGACTCGGCGTTGCGTGCGCATAATATTTTAGATTCCGACTGGGGCAGGATAAAAGAAATCCTCTCCCTGCATTATGCTGATATTAGGGATATAGAAACCCTTGAACAGCAATTGACACTAATGTCACAAGGGCGTCAAAAGATGTCCGATTTCTATGCACAGGTACAGAAACAACTCTCCCTTATGATAAACACAATAAAAGCTGAAAAGTACGCACATGGCGAAACTGTAGAAGCATTGGCAGAAGCACATCGTCGAAGAGCGTTGGATGTCTTCATAAGGGGCCTAAACGGGGATCTGCCTGCCTTGCTTCTAGTCCAAAACCTGAAATCCTTACCGGAAGCATATTCGGCATGCCTCAAAATTTTAAACGTAGACCGCAGAAATGCCATCTACCGCCCACCCTTCCACAGGGATAGTAGGAATTTTAACGACAATTATCAGCCGTCAGCCCACAAATTTTTTTCCCGCGATACAAGAAGCTATTCCCACCTAGACCAGGGTTATACCGCCCAAAGGAATTCATTCCAACCTAGAGATAACCGCATGTGGCAAAATAACAGCCAACCAAAGCCAAGACCCCCATACTCAGCATCAGCGCAAACAAGGATGAGCAACCAGCCGACCCAAAATTGGAGAAATAACAGCACCCCCTTGGCAGTGGTAAAAACAAACATAGAACCATCAACCCAGACCCGGCAGACAGGCGGAACTAGGTTTTCTAGATACGATAGCACCAAAAGGGGTGCAAACTCCACGGGATATTTAGATAGAGCCCCAAGTAAGCAACAGAAGCTCTTCCACTTAGTACCGGTCGACGAAGACGAAGGCCAAGAGATATCAACTAATAAGGAGCAAACCACGGGGGATCAGGTAAATTTTACCATGGGAGCCTCGTGTCCGGCGTACCGTATCTAGAGTACGCAACACAGGACTTGGGTATTTTAGAATTTCTGGTGGACACGGGGGCGAACAAGAACTATATAAGCGAGCGCGTAGCCCAAAACACTATACCAGTGGAAAAACCTTTCAAGGTAATCTCAGCAGGGGGAACCATAAATGTAGACAAAAAAGTATGTGGACATTTTTTTGAATTCGTAGCCAAGGACATTTCCACAACATTTTTTGTTCTCCCAGAGCTCAAATCGTTCGACGGGATAATAGGTGATGACACGCTGTCAGAGATCAAAGCCGTTTTGGATAGGGAACTCAATGTTCTCATTCTAAAACCAGATATTGTGCTGCCCCTTAAGCGGAAGGAAGCGCCGCAGCAGGTTAACAGCATCAACCTTAACATCCCTTTCGATGATTATGTCACCGACCATACAAAAAACAAGCTTTACCGGATCCTAGAAAAATTCTAAATTCTATTCGGCCCAGTCGACCGAGGCGCAAAAATCCAAACTAATGTCCAGGCGGAAATCAGAACCGCAACCGAAAACCCTATTTATACAAAAAGTTACCCCTACCCCGTTAATATGCGCGAGGAGGTGGAAAAGCAAGTCCAGGACATG
>NW_023470053.1:0-5088 GCF_013731165.1 Rhagoletis pomonella | reverse complement strand
TCCGTCTGTCCGTGTACACGATAACTCGAGCAAAAATTGAGATATCTTAACGAAATTTGGTATGTAGGTTTCCCTTAATCCAAGGTAGGTTGGTATTGAAAATGGGCGAAATCGGACTTTAACCACGCCCACTTCCCATATAACGGTAATTTCCAGAAATACGAAAACTGCGATATTTTAGTAACTACTAAAGATAATTCACTCAAAATTGATATTTATAATAAGTTTTAGACGAAAAATAAGAATATTATAAATTTTTGGAAAATGGGCGTAGCCACGCCCACTTATGGTTATATGTGTATATCTTGGTAACCGCTACACCAATTTCTTCCAAACTTGGCACAGTTGTTGGCCTTCGCACAACATACTAAATGGCCGAAAATTTTTAAAATCGCTCAATAACCACGCCTACTTCCCATATAACGGTAATTTTCAGAAATACGAAAACTGCGATATTTTAGTAACTACTGGAGATTATTCGCTTAAAATTGATATTTACAATAATTTTTCGACGAAAAATAAGAATATTATAAATTTTTGGAAAATGGGCGTAGCCACGCCCACTTATGGTTACATGTGTATATCTCGGTAACCGCCGCACTAATTTCTTCCAAACTTGGCACAGTTGTTGGCCCTGGTACAGCATAAAAAATCGCCGAAACTTTTTAAAATCGGTCAATAACCACGCCCACATCCCATATAACGGTAATTTAGAGAAATACAAAATCTTCGATAAATCAGTAAATATTGAAGCTAATTTATTCAAAATTGATACTTGCAACAATTCCTTACCAAGAAATACGTTTATGGTAAAATTTTGGAAAATGGGCATGGCACCGCCCACTTATGATCACATATATGTATATCGGTAACCGTTCTACCAATTTGTACCAAACCCGGTGTGGTTATTGTGCTTGCCACGTGTAAGCAAAACGTTGAAAATTATTGAAATCGGACTAAAATAACGGCCGCTTCTCATATAACGGTAAATTTCAGAAATGCTTGAAACTTCAATATTTCGAAATTGAAGGACGCTAATTTACTCAAAATTGATACACCCCGGCTTACCATCTAGCGGAAGGTTTCGGAAAGGTGAAAAAACATATTTAATACTTGCGCCGGGTATTTAATGTTCGGCTCCGCCCGAACTTAGACTTTCTTACTTGTTTTTATTTATTTTTTCTGAAAAGTACGACTGCACTTAAGTACCTATATGTGGCACTTGTTGTTGTTGTAATGCCCTTTCGATGCCGCTGGCGTACGTGCTTTTGCCCGCGTGCTTTCTTCCACATGCATACTACACCCATACGTGATTGCGAGTATGTGTGTGTGTGTGAATGTGATTATATCTCCCTTTTTCTGTCGTCAGTCAGAGACAATCGATGCAATTGCAGTGCAGTGGAGACGGACAGACGGACAATGCTTTGCATTACTTACGAATTATTTATTTGTGTTCTTCATAGCGATTGCATAAAAAGCACGACGGTTGTTCACAACATCTTTACAGTTATTATAGATATTTTATTTGAAGTTTTCTTTTATTTTATTTTAATTTTATTTTTTTTTGCTTGCCCGCACGTCATAATGATAGCGCTTATGAAATATATGCATGTCGATATGTTTGTGTGTAAATAATAGTCAGCGAATATATAAAGCTGTCATGCACATGCACTTCTACTGACGTACGAGACGGACTCACAATCCATGTCCATTATAAAGACCTACATACATACATATGTATGTATACTCGTGTATGCAGTGATGCACGCGCCCACATACACTTGTACATATGTAAATGTAGTTTTTTGTGCAATATTGCATGTTTGATAACCAATGATTGCACGTAAATTTGTATGTATATAAGTATATACGTTTTATGTCAGCTTTTGTAGGACATGCGGCATGTGGCATCTTGTACGTGCTGCAAGCGCATGCACGTGATCGGCCAACGTCAGCGCAACTTCAACAAAATGCATTTACACATGGCTATCTACCAATAAACACACATACACACATACATGACAATAATACTTTAATACCCATATATGCATTTATGATTTACCACTTATCCACTTACGCGCTGTTCGCTCACTCACTCCCATGCAGGACGTGCTGCTGCTGGCCACACTCGCTGGCAAGTTCGAATTGGTCCGCCGCCAATCCAACACCCAACCCAACCACATAAATATTGTCATTTCTCTATACAGCCCCACTCCACCTCATTCGCATGAGTTAGGCCGCTGGCCTGCCTCCCACCAAGCAGCCGCCGCTGTTCACCATAATCACCATCATTTGTTATTCCACTCGACTGCTTCACTTGTATCCAATTATTTGTAATTATTGGTAATTGATTTTATTGATTGCTTTGCAGAAATGCCTGGTGAATGATTTTTTTTTCTATCCACTCTATTCATTTAATTTCATTCCTCCATGTTACATCCGTATGCTGATTTGCTTACCATCTGCTAGCACTCATGCGGCGATTCCAGGTAAACAATTTATTTAAATGTACACACACTTTCTGTCTATTTATTTAGTTAATAAGCATCGCTTAAACAAATATGGGCTGAAGGTAAACACATTTCTTTTGTATTTTACCAAATAATTCATTAAATATGTGTAAATCATGCGATTCTATGTGCGTCGATATTGGTTGGTTGCAGCGTGGCCTGAGTATTGGCACAGGCCCCAAGTATTGGCTGTAAGCACCATTTTGCGTGTAAATAATTTTGAAATATTTCACTGTAATCGTTGAATGATTTTCTTGCTTGCAATGGTAGTGGGAAAATTAAACAAAAGAATGCATGAAAAAACCTCAACGGAAATTCCACTTGGAATTTCTGGCGAACTAATTTTGCAAAAGGAGTTAGAATTTGGGTAACAACAAAAGAAGAAAGCAGTGCCTAGAAAAGCATAGAAAATTTACATTTTTTTGTAGCCCTCCAAGTTCTAAGACCCCTTGGACAGAGCTTCCATAGAAACATTTTTTCAAGGATAGATCGAAGTTGGTAGAAAGAGTGGCGCTTTACCTTTGAGCTTTAAAGAACTGCGTTAACATCAAGCTTGCGCTTTTAGATTTCTGCAACTTATTTTAAGCAAAGGTGGTAGCTATGAAATAAGAAGTCGACTGACTACATTTTACTAATACACTTTGGAAGGGTAAATACCTAATTTATTATGCTTTAATCGACTTTGAAACGGGAATGCCTGACTTGCATCTCGTTAGCCTCCGAAAGCCCTCAAGTCAGGAAGGTTTCAGCCGTTCACCTTCAAAGTTATTTCCCTGAATATGGGATATATAGCAATTGCTATTACAATCCTCGGCCTACTCCCAAATAGATGAATTTCGTCTTAAGTAACTATGTATGGCTGAGTAGAGAAAAGCTGTAGATACCAAAAATTCGTTTATTGCTCAACTGCTCAAATTTTTGCTAAACATTTTCGAGCTTTTGAACATTTTAATCAACAAAAGAAAAATTGTGATTTTTTTTTTTGTCAGCAGCTGCTTTTTATCCCATACATGTTTTAATATTTGTACCTAATAAATAAATAATTTATACATAAATACATTATATTAAATTCAAATGTATCATCATAAAAGGTGGGCGTGGCGATATGCCTCTTGAGATGAAACATTGCACGATGCAATATGTTTATTGTTTGTTCTGTTTAATTAATTGTTCTAGCGGCAACGGCACGGTTCTGCAGCGGCACTTGCACAAAATTCATATCTAATCAAACCTTACATATGATATACAGTGCCGGACAAAAGTACTGGCACAGAGATTGCAATATCTGCAAAATTTTTTATTCTAATTTATTTTCGATAATTTATAAAATATAGTTCGTCCTACACCAAAAAAAATCGTAAATACTAAAAGGCTAAACTTTGTGCAGAACTCAGGAAAATTCAATAAATTTGCATACCAATTTGCAACTTTCTATCCAGATTTTTTTTATTTAAATTCTAAGCATGCAATTTTATAGCCCATTCAATTTTAGTAGAACAAAGTGCAAGAATTTATGGGCTATAAAACTGCATACTCAGAATTTTTTAAAAAGTGTGAAAAGAAAGTTGCAAATTAGTATGAGAATTTATTGAATTTTCCTGAGTTCTGCACAAAGTTTAGAGATTTAATTTTTATACTTTTTGGTGAAGGACGCACTATATTCTATAACTTGTCGAAAATAAATTAGAATAAACAAGTAAGAAAGTCTAAGTTCGGGCGGAGCCGAACATTAAATACCCGGCGCAAGTATTAAATATATGTTTTTTCACCTTTCCGAAACCTTCCGCTAGATGGTAAGCCGGGGTGTATAAATTTTGAGTAAATTAGCGTCCTTCAATTTCGAAATATTGAAGTTTCAAGCATTTCTGAAATTTACCGTTATATGAGAAGCGGCCGTTATTTTAGTCCGATTTCAATAATTTTCAACGTTTTGCTTATATTTGGCAAGCACAATAACCACACCGAGTTTGGTACAAATTGGTAGAACGGTTACCGATATACTTATATGTGATCATAAGTGGTCGGTGCCACGCCCATTTTCCAAAATTTTACCATAAACGTATTTCTTGGTAAAGAATTGTTGCAAGCATCAATTTTGAATAAATTAGCTTTAATATTTACTGATTGATCGAAGATTTTGTATTTCTCTAAATTACCGTTATATGGGATGTGGGCGTGGTTATTGTCCGATTTTAAAAAGTTTCGATTTTTTATGCTGTACCAAGGCCAACAACTGTGCCAAGTTTGGATGAAATTGGTGCAGCGGTTACCAAGATATACACATGTAACCATAAGAGGGCGTGGCTACGCCCGTTTTCCAAAAATTTATAATATTCTTATTTTTCGTCTAAAAATTATTGTAAATATCAATTTTGAGTGAATTATCTTCAGTAGTTACTAAAATATAGCAGTTTTCGTATTTCTGGAAATTACCGTTATATGGGAAGTAGGCGTGGTTAAAGTCCGATTTCGCCCATTTTCAATACCAACCTACCTTGGATTAAGGGAAACCTACATACCAAATTTCGTTGAGATATCTCAATTTTTGCTCGAGTTATCGTGTACACGGACAGACGGA
>NW_023470052.1:0-5088 GCF_013731165.1 Rhagoletis pomonella | reverse complement strand
CAAAGAATATGAAGACGAAGCATAAAGGAAAACTGCAAGCAATGTTGTGCACATGTTTGTGCTAACCAATTTATTATTTTTGTACGTGTTTTTGCAGCCAATCACCGCGCACTTCATTTTAATTACATTTGCACAAAAAATCACTTAAAAATCACTGAAATAAACCACCGACAAAATACACATAAAGAAAGAAGCAAAACAGAAATAGCAAACTTCAAAATTACGAACGTCACACACTTTTTTCTCAATTGCTATTACAAATGGCTGCTTCTCAACCGGTCAGATCTGTTCTAATTGGTTCATGGTATTAATATACATTATCTAGATACATATGTAATTATCATAATGGTATATACTTATTGTTACAATTATCCTTGACTACTTGACGGATTTACAAAATATACCTTGGTTCGTATCTCTGGATTGTTAAATAAACGCTCACGATGGCTAAATTACAGTAAAACTAACTTTATTAAGCAACAAACACTTTACAATACTTGTTTATGCAATAACAACAATTAACAATACTTTTTAAGGCAACTAAAACACTTTCCAAAACTTCCTAACACAACTGAACACATCTCTTGAATTCTTCGCCACAGTATGTATGTTCACGATTTTACATGCAAACGTAAGTAAAAAGAGTTGAAACAAATGTAATTGAAATTTAACAAAAATTATTTAAATTTAATATCTGCAAATAGTCAAAGTAAGTAATTACTAAAAAGTAAGTATCGGCCACTGTGGTGTAGTGGTAAGCAGTGCGCGCTTTCACTTATCAGCACCTGGGTTCAAGCCCTGGTCAAAGCAACATCACAAAAAATGTAGAAAAAAGGTTTTTTCTTAACAGCGGTCGTCCCTCGGCAGGCAATGGCAAACCTCCGAGTGTATTTCTGCCATGAAAAACAGCTTCTCATAAAAATACAATCGCCGTTCGGAGTCGGCGTAAAACTGTCGGTCCCTCCGCTTTGTGTGACAACATCAATGTACTTATTTTACTCAACTTCGGTGTAAAAAACAATTCATAACTCAAATTATTGTAGAGTGCACCCCATAACATTATACTTAGATATTGCGAAACACACAGAGCTACCATTGTGATTTTTTCCAATTTTTTTCGAGATGGCATATTTTCAGAAACTAATTTTTTTTTATCAAAAAAATTGTATGTGGAAAATTTTTCAAGAAAAAAATTAAAAACTATTTTTTTTCGTAAGGAATTTTGATGTGTGTATGTGTGATTTTATCGATAAAAACGTTTTAGTTGCGTATGCATGTTCACTTTGAGCAAGTTGTGAGCGCTGGTTGGGGAAATCTTCGGTAGACTGGGCAAATCGCTAATTGGGCCCCAATTGGGCCAAAATTAGAGGCCAATTGGGAAAAAATTTTGACTCTGATCGGGCAACCTCAAAAAATTTCCAGTAAGGAAATTTTGTCATAATGGGCAACAATTTTTGTGCCTTCAACTGGCACGAAAATCTGCTAGCATCATATAAGTGCATTTTCAGAAAAAAAAGCATAACTCGAAAACGACGAATTTTAGCATATTGCTACTCGTACGGAAAATAGTTTATTCTATTCCCTAATAGACAAAAAAGTTTGAGAGAAAAAAAAGATGTGGCAATTTGAAAAAAATCAATTTGAAAAAAAAATAATTTTTTTGTTTATAAACAATAATTAATTATTAATAAACAATTACTGATTTTTAGTTCACTAGATCGATTCAGTAGATCAATATCTGCAATTTAAAAAAAAATCGTTAAAATCCTTGCTTTTTTGCGGCAGTTATAAACGATTTCATCAAAAGTTGCTATTAAGAGAGGAAAAAAGAAGCGTTCGTACTCAAAAAGAAAAAAATTCATTATTCGAAAAATTCGCATTTCTGATCAAAAAGAAAAAATACGTGTCTCCTTAAATTGTTCAAGGAACAATCCCTGTGAGTTTTATCGCAAACTTAAATTCACTTTCCCCCGGCCTGGGTGATTTGAGATGGAATGAGCCAAACACAGTTTACTTAATCTAAGTTTAAGCTGGCACTGAAAAACTGGCCCAGAGAGTTCCGCCATATTGGTCTGAGAATTTTTATGGGTGCTTTGTTCTTATGAAAGTTTTTTTGGTAAGAAAAATCTTACTCGTTCTCATGTCTGTTTTCACGAGGAGCTCTCACTCGGTAATCGTGAGAATACAAGATTGCAGTGACAAAACAAAACAAATGAAGAAAAACGCGAGAATAAGTGGAAATAGAAAAACTAATTTTGTCGACTCCCCAAGAATAAAGTAACGGTACTGTTGTTTTCTCTACATTGCGATAATTATGTAATATTTTGTCATTCGGGGGAGTTACTCTGTAAAGCGATGCGATAGCAAAATTTTGAAAATTCGGAATATTGGCAAACTACAATGCGACGAGCGCATTTAAAATTGCCTTTTTCGGATTAATTTGTTCCCCTTTCGCATTTTAGGCACTCTTTAATGCGTAAACGAAAGCCAAACTGCTTCTTCTATCGAAATTTGCGTTCGATAGCTGTACAGCTATCGCAATCTACAAACTACTTTTAATAAAAAAAGATTTTTTTAATCTTTTGAACCAATATGACACAATATTTTATTTTATAAGCAGCGATTGCAAAACAAAATGATTTTAGTTATTTATTTCACGAACATACGATACATACATATATAAATAATTAAGATTTAATATCAAAATTTGTACGCATGTATTTTAATAATGATTTTAATTTAATAACTTATATTATATTAAGTATACCACACTCGAACAATTATAAAATACTTTTAATAGGTACGTAAGTACATACATACAATATGTGTGCTTTATTTGATAGAAATTTAAGCTAATTGTATCGAAGATTTAGCCAACATAATTATATTGGTTTATGAAAATCTGTCTTGGCTTGTGTATTGAACTAACTAGAGGCATTGCCATTCGGTGTCAAAAAGCTTTCTGCTTCAGCCAATCAGAAGGGGGCAAAAGCTTTCATTTGACACAACAACGTTCAAAAATTTATATGTATTCACAAAAATATTAATACCCTGCAAACCAAAGTTCCCGAAATCTTAACGAAATCTTTAGGTGTATCTCATTTCTCTAACGATTTTTTTACGAATCTTCAAAGAAAATTATATGAAGTGGTTGACATGAACTCGTAAAAAAATTTCTGTACGAAAAATTAAGAAAATTATGAAAAACTTCTGCAAGAAATTTTTCACATAGCAGCATTATTTTCATTTCTTTTCCGATTTTCTTCCGAAATTTTTTAATAGAATAGCAGTGTGCGGAGTTTATTCAATTTTAGAAAATTCGGTAAAAAATCGGATGAGATCTTTACGAATTCCTTTAAATGTCATTACAATTTGGAATACTCTGAGAAATAAATATCTCTCACACAGACTTTGTAGGTGAGTCTCTCGTAAAGCTGTATTTAGTGTTTACACGTCTCTAGCGAGATTTTTGTCTAAATCTCGCGTTTTTCTCTACCGTGTACACTTAGCTTAAGTCTCTAAAGGCAGTGTCACAACAGAGATAAGCACGGTGGCGGGGTTGCCATGTTTATAAAATCTAGTACTTCATGCAAGTTTCATTGGCCCGTAGTCATAGTCAAAATAAAGTCGACTTTAAAGTTAGTTGCAGCTTTTTGACATAATTTTCAATGGGATATCTGTCAAAAAAGCTGCAACTAACTTTAAAGTCGACTTCATTTTGACTATGACTACGGGCCATTGTAAATCAGAGGGTAGCAGCCCCATCAAGTATTAGGTTGTGTTTACAGGCCAAATAACTACATTAATTTTGTTGACTTTGTTGATTATTTGGAAGAACTTACCTTGTCTTATAACAATATCGTAATAGCCAGTGATTTAATTCCGATCTACTCAGCAATGACACTTTCGCATTGGCAATGAGGAATTTGGGGTTGTTTTCCGTCAACTGCTCGATTCCCACTCATTGTACAAATACCAATAGCTCGCTACTTTATGTCTTTTCTGTAAATAATAAGAACAAAGTGCTCCTATATGATCAACTCGATCTTTCAAGCTTTTCTAAGCACGATCTTATTTACCTCGTTTTTGATTTCGAGTTGACAAGGAAAACAGAGTACTACTCTTACCCTGACCTTGCGCATATCCAATATGAAGACCCTGAGAAGTATATCGACTCTGTGAACTGGGCATCAATATACACAATGGTTTCAGTAAATGACCAAATTGACTTTATTCAAGCTAATATTAAAAGCCTTTTTAATCAATTTGTGCCGCTTGTTACGAAAACTATTTCGGATAAATGCTGTCCCTGGTATTATCCTGGCCATATCAAAACGGTAATTTCAAAACCAGATCGAGCATACCGAAAGTGGAAGCGCCATAGGACAGATGTCCTTTACAGCGGCTTTAAAACTCTTCGAATAGAGACAATTAAAGCAATAAAAACCCAAAAAACTATGTATTACGACCAAAGATTCAGTACAGTCAATGCAAAAATGGCAAAGAATTCGCGAAATATGGATTGGAAAATAAAGGGCACAAGTCCTTGATGCTGTAAATGTAAATTATTTAAATCGGCAGTTTCTTGACTCCTCGAACAATTTTGAAAAAAAAATGCCCATGAGCGCTATAACTGTAATCCGTATAGGTCGCTGTCAAACTTCAGCTTAAATTGTGTTCATGAGTGTGACGTTGTCCAATCAGTACTATCTATAAAATATAACGCCACTGATTTGGATGACATTCATCCGAAGTTTTTCAAATGTTTGTTAACGAAACTTTTTCCATATATTACCTGCGCAATAAATAACATTCTTACATCATCTGTCTTCCCCAACTGCTGGAAAAAAGCCATAATAGTACCCATTCTGAAATCAAATGGTGAATACAGACCTATTGCGATTCTCCCATATCTATCGAAAGTCTTAGAGCGCATAATGCATCAGCAGATTGACTCGTTTATATCTTAAAATTCCGTGGTCTGCGCTTCTTACCCTTTCAGATGACATTAGAATAAATATGGACAATAATCGCTTAACCTTGCTTACTCTTCTTGACCTCTCCAAAACTTTTGATACAGTAAATCAC
>NW_023470051.1:0-5088 GCF_013731165.1 Rhagoletis pomonella | reverse complement strand
AGCTGTTTTTCATGGCAGAAATACACTCGGAGGTTTGCCATTGCCTGCCGAGGGACGACCGCTGTTAAGAAAAAACCTTTTTCTATATTTTTTGAGATGTTGCTTTGACCAGGGCTTGAACCCAGGAGCTGATGAGTGCAAGCGCGCACTGTTTACCACTACACCACAGCGGCCTAAAATACTAATCCGGTTGGAAAATATCGTTTATATAGAAGATAGTAATTTTAATCAGCTTCACTACCGTGAAAAGAAAATTACGATTCGCCAGCTTTATAAAAAACAAGTAAAAAAGTCTAAGTTCGGTTTTATCCCTATTTCTAACACTTTCGATGGTATGTTCAGTTATACTTAATGAGATAAAATTATATAGTTAGATGTGGGAAGTAGGGTTGCCAACATTTTCTAAGAAATATATAGTACTTTTTCAAAAAAATCTGAAAAAATATAGAACACTTCAAATAAATATAGTACTATATTTTAAAGTAAAAATTAAAACGCTTTTTAAGTGTACATCTTTTTTCTTTCTTATGCATTTCCTTTCATATTTCTTTGAAAGTATCATATGCTTTAACGCAATCAATATTTAAATTAACATAAATCAAAAGTTCATTTTTACCTTCCTCTTATTAGCTCGGGATGTAACCTTGTAATATTGATGCGCCTAAAAGATGCCGCGATTTCTATTCTCAAGTTACATACCTGATGACAGTACGAATGGCAATTATAATAGGGAGGTTTTAGTTTTTTAAACCATAATTTTATTATTAGTGAGGTAGTCGCTTTGTTTCTCTCATCTCGCCATTTTACATTCATAATAGAAAAGACTCTTTATGTGAATACCGAAGTTGCAGGTATAGAGAGCAGGAACGAAATAATTTTAATTAAATTTGGTAATTCATTCTAAGTATTTTTAAAAATGTTGCAATTTTTTATCTGTGGTTCTATTAATAAACTCAGTATGACCTTTTATATTAAAGAATATTTCTTTCAACAGTTTTACTTCAGGATAAAGCTCATCCATTTTAATATACAGTTTTTCTTGCAAATTACTAAAATATATTAATATTTATAATTAAAGAAATATAGTATTTTTGCATACTATATTTTTTTCCAACAGTATATAGTACGCAGTCCGAAAAATTAGTACAATACTATATATTATAGTACGGTTGGCAACCCTAGTGGGAAGTATCACGCCCACTTTCCAAAATTCTATAATAATGTTACTTCTTTTCAAGGGATTGCTGTTAGTATCAATTTTGAGTAAATTAGCGTCCTTAAATTTCGAAATATCGAAGTTTCAAGAATTTCTGAAATTTACCGTTACATGAAAAGTGGTAGTAATTTTGGTCCGATTCCAATAGCTTTTAACGTTTAGCTTTCATGTGGTAAGCGAAAAATCGTACCAAGTTTGGTACAAATTGATTGAACGGTTACCGAGATATACATACCTGGTCATAAGTGGGCGGTGCCACGCCCATTTTCTGATTTATCGAAGATTTCGTATTTCTCTAAATTACCGTTATTTGTACGGTGACCATATTTATGAGAGCCGAATACGGGACAAAATATAATTTTTAAAATTTCAAAAGCGGAAATACTTTGCAGTCAAACTTGATCCTTCTCTCCCCTCTGGTAAATTATGGCGGAACATTAAAAATCTCCAGGTACATGCCAAGGACAGAACTGATTGTATGTTAGATGTTCAAAGTCTGAATGATGTGTTTCTTTGTAGTGCCTCGTCTAATGGTTGTATGTAACAATTCGCCCCAAATCCTACTTATGTAGACTACGTATTAGAGCGTACCTTTTGATTTTTCCTCCGTATCTGAATGTGATGTGACTAGACGCATCCTCAAAATTAACTCAAATGCGGTTGGCGCGGATGGTCTGCCAATTCGATTTATTAAGTTAGTTATGCCGTTCATCATAAGTCCACTGACACACATCATTAACCACTGTTTTACCACGTCTTGTTTTCCAAAGTTATGGAAATCCGCTTCCATTTGTCCAGTTGCTAAATTCAAACGAGCGTGCTCACCTTGTGATTTCCGTCCAATTAGTGCTTTGCCTGCCTTGTCAAAAGTGTTTGAGTCCCTTATGTCTGAGCAAATCAAGTCACATATGTCCCAAAAGAACTTGTTATCTCCATTTCAATCAGGTTTTAGAGCAGGGCATGGTTGTTCAACTGCGATAGTAAAAATTCTTGACGATTTGCGAATTCCCTTTGATAATAATGATGTTTTCCTCCTGTGCCTACTTGACTTTTCCAAAGCATTTGACTCCGTAGATCACACACTGCTCTGCTCTAAGCTTTCATATTATTTCGGATTCGGTAAAACTGCACTATCTCTTATGAAAAGCTACCTAACAGGTAGAACCCAGCTTGTGACGGTTGGTTCAGTAACCTCTAGAACTAAACCCGTAACACGCGGTGTTCCTCAGGGATCTATTTTGGGCCCCTTGTTATTTAGTGCTTTCATAAATGGCACATTCATGACATGCGAATATGTAAAAATGCATGCATATGCCGATGACATCCAGATATACTTATCGGGTCCGTCAAGAGATTTGCACAGAATCACATCTGATTTGAATATGGACTTATCATCTATCTCGCCTGCGAAGTCGTATGTTCTACCTGTTTTTAAGACAAAAGTCCGTTTTAGCAGTATTCCTTCAGTTTTTCTTGAAACCCATCCCCTAGAATTAATTGATAAAGTAACCAATTTGGGGTTTGTTATCAATTCTAGTCTTAGCTGCGTTGATCACGTTAATTCCGTTATGAACAAAGTATATTGTATTCTAAGAAATCTAAGCCAATCGGCATCGTTTGTTCCAATTCCCACTAGAAGAAAGCTTGCGCGTCAATTAATCTTACCTATTATTACTTATGATGAGGTGGTATATAGTAAGCTTGAAATCACACGTTATGTATATGGATTGTGGAAGTTTGACCATATATCTGCGTGGAGATGTAGCTTGTTAGGATGTGATATCACTGATTATCTAAAAGCAAGAAACTGCATCTTTCTCTTTAAACTTATCAGCACAAAGACCCCACCTTATCTTTATGAGAAATTAAGTTTTCCAAAGTCTGAGCGTTCCTGTGATCTAATGGTGCCTTTATTTAACTTTGACAACTCTACTAGACTATTTTTCATTAATGCTATTCGAATCTGGAATTCAATTCCCGCTGCAATTAGAAGCAAGATCAATAAAAGCAACTTCAAAAACATTCTATATAGCTACTTTTGTAACAATTGATGAACCATCTAATATTTAAAGTTAATCTTTGTTAACCTATGAGTATATGACTTATGATTTAAATAATTATGTATATCTATTAATGTATGTCTTTGTATTGAGTTTATTTGTTGTACTATAAAAGATCTTGGTCTTACTGTACTAATATTTAATATTGAAATAAATTGAAATTGAAATTGAATTATTTAAAACTCGTTCATACACTGAGGGAAAAAAATATTAAAATCAAATAGAAACGTAATTGATCTTACTATAAACGTCAACGAAAGTACTGTTTATTGGTAAATATTCAATTCAATTACGCGCATATTAAAATGGCCGCGTTCGTTCTGAAAAAGCATCCGTGAAGCGAATAATCAAGACAAAAACTAAAAAAAAAAAAATATTTAACTTGCATGTTGCCTGCAGTGGAGTTCGAACCCTGACCATATCTGGATATCCACAAATTGTGGCATAAATCTTTGCGCACTCAGCTACACCCAGGAATATAAATTTGCTTTCAAATGTTGAATATCCATCAACACCACAGCACGCGATTTGTACAGATAAACATGTACTATGTATTAATGTGTGTGTTGTCTCCGCTCTCAGAGCGGCGCTCTGCATGCTTGGGTGCGTATGTACACTCATATATATACTCATATGTGAACAGTCAAATACGTGCGTAATAAATTTTGTATGAAAATATTATTATTATTATCTTCCTTTTATTAGCTCGGGATGTAACTATGTAATATTGATGCGCCTAAAAGATGCAGCGATTTCTATGCTTAAGTTACATACCCGATGACAGTACGAATGGCAATTATAATAGGGAGGTTTTAGTTTTTTAAACTATAATTTTATTCATGGCAGAAATACACTCGGAGGTTTGGCATTGCCTGCCGAGGGACGACCTGCCGCACACTGCCCAAGGATGGTTATAGGCTAAAAAAAACGATATGTAAAGAGAGCGAGGCACCTACCATACAAACCGAATTTCTCATACTGCACATCTCTGGAAATTTTCATGGTAAAGCTCTGGAACTTGATATGGAGATATACGAAATCAGTTGCATACGCTTGGAGAAAAATTGGGCTTATCGGGAAATGGGGCGTGGCACCTTCCATACAAACCGAAGTTTTCATTCTGCATATCTCTGGAAGTGTTTCTTGTTAAAGCTCTGGAACTTAGTATGAAGATATACGAAATCCATCGCATACTCTGTGAGAAAAATTGGAACAAACCGAATTTTTCACACTGCATATCTCTGGAAGTGTTCATTGTGTATCTTTGGATGGTTAAGTTTCACAATTTAGCCCGCCAGTTGGCGCTGTAGTTGAATTATTTTTAAAATTCTTATTTACGATTCCATTTGGCTAACGATAAGAGCAATACTATTGCAAAAAAGTGCTTCCAGGTGGCGCTAGAATCGAGTTATTACTAAAAAATCGCCAAGTGAGAAAAGGTGACGTGAATGTCAGATTAAATCGGCCTGTTGCACTATTGAGTATACCGAACTCTCCTTTGTTACGATTACCCAATGGATGTGATCTTCCAATATTATTATGCGTTTATGCTTTTAAGGTATTTCGTCCGAAATAAGTATATGTATATTGCATTTATATAGATCAATGATACGCACCCATTTTGGAATTGCCACCAACCATACTGTAAAGCTTCTAGGATAGATCCACTATAGGACCGGATCATTGTTGTCACCAGGGAGTGAAGAAAAAAAGTTTCTTAAAATTTATTTCGTTTTGCGATTAACCGTGCTATGAAATGCTTAACTATCGGAGAATTTCAACAACTCCTTCACGAACATAACACTTTCGTTA
>NW_023470050.1:0-5088 GCF_013731165.1 Rhagoletis pomonella | reverse complement strand
AGCGGGCCCAATAAATAGGCACACTTACCCGCGCCTGCTGCAAAGCAGACAAGCGGGCCACAGCAACACAGACCCGCGCCCGCCGAATGGTGAAGCGGGGAACCCCCAGGCTACAGCAATGGGGAAGCAGTCAAAAGAGGGAGCAATCAAATCACTCCGCCTGAGCCAGCAAGAACCAAACGGCAGCGGGATCAGCCACCTCCTCCGAATTCTTGGCCTAGGAGCATGGCTGGGCCGACCGGGCAAGGACAGGCGCAGGGGGGTGCCACTCAGCAGCACAGCTACTCGGAGACCCTCAAAGGCATCCGGGTAGCGGTGCTGCCGTGTGAGTACCCTGCTGCTGCCTTGAGGACCTATCAAGCTCAAGGAAGCCATGATGGACGAGGTCTTCAAAAGAAGGTCGCACCCGCTGGCATTCTTTGGGGTGTACTTCAGCTCCGGTATGCTTCTCGTATATTGCAGGGACGAGAAAACAGCAACCTGGCTGGTGGAGAAGGCACCAGCACTTGAGGGCTGGAAGGGATGTGCAGAGAGGGGACGATATCCCTTCAGGGCATAACATCACGGTGTTTCTCACAAGGAGCGCCGATAAATCTGCCGAGTATGCGCTGGGGCTACTAAAAGCGCAGAACGAGGCCATCTACACTTCTGCTTGGAAAGTAGTGTCCAGCACCACTGAAGATAACGGGCTCAGACTATTCCTAGGCATCGGTGAAGAGTATTACGCCAGCATCAAGAGAGTTGGCTTCAACCTGAACTATAGGTTCAGCTTCGTCACGGTGAGGCCGTGGCGACAAAAGGCGACAGGCAGCAAGG
Organism: Rhagoletis pomonella; assembly: GCF_013731165.1. Classification (NCBI taxonomy): domain Eukaryota; kingdom Metazoa; phylum Arthropoda; class Insecta; order Diptera; family Tephritidae; genus Rhagoletis; species Rhagoletis pomonella. The sequence goes on along the minus strand of NW_023470050.1, from coordinate 4,272 downwards.
CGTCGGAGTCGCAGGAGTCTCAAATCAACGCTAACGCCGCACTATGGGCAATAGGAGGAATTTGCTTTAATTCAGATTTTATGAAAGTATTTGCTTAAATTTAATATTTTGAGGGTTGAATTTTTCGACAGGTTTGATTTTCCTTTCGTAGTGGGAGACCTTAGTCTGCCGGTCTGCATTTTCACCGGAGTACTGAGTTTGGATGCCGCTGCTCTGGTCAGGTGATTGTTCACTAGATGCAATTTCCTCGTGCTCATTGAATACAGATACGTGAGCCTTACTGGATTCACATTACAACGTTGGTGAGTTTTCTGAAGGTATATTTGCTTTTGTTGTATGGAGATATTTGCTGTTTCTGCGATATTTTCTGCCTTCGGGTGTTTTCACTATAACTGAGCGTGGGCTTTCAGTCAACTCGACGACTTTGGCTGGTTTCCATTCGCGATGACCTGTCTGCATTCTGACGTTGTCGCCAGTTTTAAGCGCTGGACGAGGAATTGCGACCTGATCGGCATAGCGTTTTTGATTATCGCGCAGTTCCTGCAGTTCTTTGACGACACCAAACACGACTTTGTGCATTAAATTTATCTTTTCAATAGGCAGAATGGTTCAGGTTTGCCGTCTGAATTATCGTTGACAGGGAAATTTTAGTACTTTGTTTCGCGGTGTATTATGCAGCAGCAACATCGCTAATAGGATCTCTTCCATCGCGCCAACACTTCTTTAAAATACCTTTAACAGTTTGAACGTTGCGCTCCGCGAATCCATTGGATTGAGGGTAATATGGTGAAGAAATTCTGCTCTTGAATTTCCAGTTTGTTGCAAACTCTCTGAAGGCTTGGCTGCTGTATTGTGGACTTCCATCAGAATCAAGTATCTCGGGAATTCCATGTACTCGACTTAAGTTTTCGGAAGTCGTTAAATCCGGAGTAGTGATCGGCGATCAGTAGAAAGTTCCTTAGGGTTTGCTCTTGTGTTTGTTGACATACTGCACACTTTTCAAGAAAGTCTTTGGTGTCGGTCGTAAGACCATATGATTGGCGGATACGATGCATAGTCGTTCAGATTCCGCTATGGCCCCTATGCGCTTCTGCAATGACAGATTGTATTAAATTATGTGGTAGAATAATTTTGTTACCCTTTAACAACAACTCGCCTTCGCACGTAATTTTGTGCCTAATAGCCGAGTATTTTGTGATGGTCTTTGGTACTTTAGCTTCGTTTTCTGGTCATTTTTTCATGATGGCTGCTTTGAGTGCTTGTAGTTCGACGTCGGCTGCAGTTTCTTTAATTAGTCTTTTGCGCATTGTGTCTCCAATTGCATGGATTAAGTAAACCGGCTCGTCTTCATCAGTTTCTATCGGTTCGCAATCACGGCTCAAAGTATCTGCAATTGGTATTATCGATCCTTTTGTGTACGTAATTTTCGGTGAATATTGTAGAATGTCGTACAGCATGCCCTGTAATCGTTTTGGTGCATTTTGAATCGGATTGCTGAAAATTGTTTGCAGGGGCTTATGGTCCGTTTCAATTTCTAGCTGTTTCCCGTAAACATAATCGTGAAACTTTTGCAATCCAAAACGGATAGCCCAGGCTTCCTTACTTATTTGCGGTTGTTTCTGCTGCGATTCAGTTAATGCTCTAGTGGCGTACCCTAATGGTCTGTCGTCTTGCATCCGGCATGCCCCCATAGATTGACTGCTGGCGACAACCGATAGCTTCACTGGTTTCTTTTCGTCGTAATAAGCTAGTACGGGAGTTTTTGTCAGTGTTTGTTTTATAGCTTCGAATGCTCTTGTATGCTCGTGTTCCCATCTCCACACCTTTTCTTTACATAAAAGTGGTCGCAATGGCTCTGTCAATAATATACTTTTTTAGTGAAAAATTTACTGCCATGAATTTTTGCTGCTACCTCCTCGACAGTTTTTATGGGGTAAATAGGACATTTAATATATTTATTCAGTTCGATCGGGTCCATGCATGCACGTATCTTATTTCGTTTGTTTACTACTAGCATTGGACAAACGGCAGGCGTGGGCTCACTAACGCTTTCTATTACGCCGAGTTTAACCATTTTTTGTATTTCCTGCTTCACACTTTTCTCGATTGCATATGGAACCTTCCTCGCTTGTACGACTTTAAATTTCGGGTTGTCTACGAAATCTATGTCGTATTCGAAACTGTTGAAGCACCCTAACTGGCTTACGCGTTTCACAAATCCTAAATTTTCGCAGTCGTCAGCCCCTAGTTCCTGATAGTTCTCTCCAATTACTTTGAAGCATACCAATTTTTGGACGTTATTCGTTGTACGCTGTGTGCAACAGGATACTGTCTACCCGAACACTTTTATAAAACTCCGTCATATGCCTTTAAGCGTTTAATTTCGCAGCTACTTATCTGAACACCAAGCTTTTTGGCAACTCTAATCGGTAGTACGTTACAAAAAGCTCCAGTGTATAATCTCAATTTTAGCTCATATTCGCCGATTCGCACCTTTTCTGTCCATTTTTCTTCATTTTCGGTTAAAGTAACGAAGCTGCTTATCTTGCCTTCGAACCTAAACTCCGAGCTATCGCTTTCGCCTTCTGTTTCTATTACATTCACATTCTTCTTAGTTTTTTTTCTTATGATTTTCTTTCGAATATTGCTTTTTATAAATTTTCGATCTGCACGCGACCTTAAAATGCCCTTTTCTGCCACAGCGTGCGCACTCTTTGTTGTATGATGGGCAACTCTTCGGCCCGTGAGTGAGATGGAGAAGGTCATCGACCATGAAATCAGGAACAACACTCTTAATGTGGCGCCTTTACGCCCTGACCAACATGCCTACAGAGTGGGCAGGTCTACGGACATTGCACTATACGTAATGTGACCAACTATTTCATAGCTCAAAGAAGTACAGCTTAGGTTGGCTAAGTTAACGCCGCGAGCCGACTACGAAATATGGAATGCGGCTAATTCCGATCGCTGAGAGCTCAGGAAGTGCGAGTCAAAATGCTTCCATCTTAGCCTCGCGAAGGTTGGACACTCTAAAAGAAAGTGTGGAGATGATTCCACTCCATATTCCTCTTGACAGCTGATACAAAAGGATCAGTCGGAATTCCTAGTCTCACTGCATGATTACTAATCGCGCAATGTCCTATGAGAATCCCCATCACTAGCCCTTGAGAGATAACGTGTTTTAAAGTGCCCTATAAAAACATTTGCTGCAGCAGCGAAACGTCTTCTTTTCCTTTTTTTATGTCACAAAAGGACCCGGTTTCCCTTGACCTAATAGCGATTCGTGCTACGACAATTCTGTCTGCAATATCCGCAAGTACCGTGTTCAATATATGTATGTTAAGCTCCAGTGTAGGTGTGGTTCCAAATGCTACACTAATTCCTGTTGTAACAAGTGTAACAATATTGGCATAAATCTGGCTTCCTAGAGCTAATGAACTAATTTGGACGAGAGACCCCACCTTTTACCGATAGCTCCCCTACAGCTGTACAAGGCAACCGATGTCTGTCCTACGCTTTCCTCAATGTTAGGCTTCTACGACAGCCGCCGTTGATCGCCCTCCTAGTTACCTGGTTCAGGTAACCTGGAGCCAGATCAAAAAGGGTGTATAGAAATCGTCCCTTAACCAAAAGTTCCACATCATCTACACAGGCGATCACCCGACAGCCCACTTTTTCCAATTCCCCTATAAGGTCGTTTACAACCGCAATCCAGAGCAGGGGAGAGGGACCACCACTTTGTGGAGTGGTTCTATTGGCTCTGCACTGAATGCAGACGCTCTCCCACCCCGCCGCGACTGTTCTGTCACGAAGTAAGCTTATTAGGTTGGTTTCAACCCCTAGAATATGAATATACTTGACTATTGCATCTGGAGTGACATTGTTAAAGGCTCCTTTTATATCGAAGGCCCTTACTGCATAATCTTCATGCGTGAAGGCTTCCTCTGAGAACTTTAGCAATGTGTACAGGGCGGTATTCACCGACCTTTACTTGCAATAAGCATATTGAGCTCTTGAAAGACAGTCACTAGGATTCGCATTTCTTATTAACAGGTCTATCAGTCTCTCTAGCGTTTTTTAAACATGAGAGCCCTTTTCCGGCCTTTGGGATGAACGCAAAACTGACTATCTTCCATACCTTGGGGATGTACCCGGTCCTCACGCAGTTCGCATAAATAAGATCAAACTTTAATGGTTTGAACGAATTTATCGTCCAGGCCATGTGACGGACCTGGGAGGAGATTCTGTAACCGGTACCTAGAGCAGGGCAAG
>NW_023470049.1:0-5088 GCF_013731165.1 Rhagoletis pomonella | reverse complement strand
AAGATAAATGAGAATGTGTTAGTTTCCATCACACAATTCTTGTAGGGACGTAGTCTTGATGTTTTGAAATTTTCCTTCTAAGCCAAGGGATAACTACCCTGCAAGAACAGTGACTATCATTTGACAAATCATTTGAGTGCCAAGACTGATAGAGATTTCTGTCACTGGCTACCTACAAGTTTCTATCAAACTCTAAAGGGCAGTGTGAAAAATCTGATGTAAACATTTGTGTTCCGTCTTCCTCCGACTTATGGCATTATTTAGTTGTCTCTTTTTAACCAACGCAAAATTTGTATATGTGTTAGTAAGGTAAATGAGAATGTGTTAGTTTCCATCACACAATTCTTGTGGGGTAAGCAGGTATAGACAAACCCGTTTGGTCTGAGTTAGCCCACAAAGGCGAGTTGCTACTGTAGTTCATTTTTAGCATACATATATATGCTATGTGCATGTACATATGTACATATCGTCGTTTAAAGTACAAAACCGCGTATCAAGAAAATGCAAAACCTCGTATGTGAGGCCAAGATTTTGTAGGTGAGAAACAATATTTTGAAATGTGAGTGTTTTTCTCTAGAAAATAATTTATGCAACCTAACATACGCGGTTTTGCATTTTGTTGATACGTGGTTTTGTACTTTAAACAACGATATATAATGTAAATACAACTGCTACAAAATTATAAAGGGCTCAGTTTGGAAAACTGCTTCAAGAGAAAAACAAAAGTGTGCAGCAGTTCCTTCATTTGATCTTAAATATATATACATACATACATATGTAGATGTACATATGTACTTTTGTATGTACAGCAATGTCCACGAAAATAGCAGTGTGACGTATTGACAAATATATTTTCTTGTTTTTAATAGGGGTATTAGTCAAAAGGGGTATTACATGAACGCACTACAAGATCAAGTAAAAATCAAAAATTTATTAATTTTTTAAACAAATTCTCTCATCTTATTTAATGAAAAAAAGTTTGATATTTTGGTGAAAATTCGTTTAATTTTTACAATTTTTGTAGAAAGTTTGGAACTTTAATTTGTATGATTTTTGTTGTAGAACTAACTATATTTTTATAAGGAAATAATCAAAATTAAATGCAAGGAAATTAAATTGTCAAAAGTTGTCAATACGTCGTGCTACAATTTTCGTGATCACTGCTGTAAATGTCTATGTGCTGATCTTTCTAGCATTGTTACCACCACTGAGCGAATTGCTATGTTCTCTTATTCTTGACTATTACTGACCCTTTCTGCAGGTAGCTTGCCATTTATGTGGACGTTATTTGAGTTTTTAAGTCATCCCTTGTATTTTACTTTCTCCCACATTTCTTTGAATTCCTATGGAATTCTGGCGATTCTGTATATTCTGAGACATAAGTATATACGCATGCACATATATATGTATACATATGTACACACGAATGCATCCTCTAACCAACCACGCTGCCAGGTGCGGTGCCTTTTAGTGCGTTATTTTGCTTTCATTGTATTCCTTTACCTGTGAACATTTTTAATCTAAATCAGTTGATTCAGTTCTGTAGCCTATTGCACACATTGATTTAAAAAAAAATTTTGTGGCTTAAATTTTTAATTATTAAATACATAAAAATTTTTTTAATTTTAGTTTTCGTTTCGTGACTTTAAGCATATAATACATCATATTCAAGACGGCACAACTATTACTAAGCTATTATTAACAAAAAATGGCATGTGCAACACTCAAACGTACTTTAGACTGGGAAGCGTTAAATCAACGGCCTTCGAAACGCAGACGTTGCAATCCGCTCGGGCATTCATCAGGAAATGGATCATCACCATTGCGCTCATCTGCAGCTGCCATCACTTCCTACGAAAACATTCATAGTCCCAGCGGTAGCCGCATTTCTAAGGAACCACAGCCCAATCCATTCACAGAGGCCAATCTGTCAAAAATTTCTCCAGGTAAGTATAAAGTGGCTTTTCAAAAAGACAAAGAACTAATGCTTCTCTCCGTATTCAATTTTATGAATTAGATAAAATGGCTCAGGATATTCGAGATGAAATCAAACGACTGCACCGCTGTAAACGTCTTCAATTTTCATCGTCCACCATAGACGGTATGCAACAGGACTCAGAATCTAGTGGTTCCGAAATGGGCGCCGAAAGTCCACGTCGTCCAGACACCCCACCGAGCTTGGTGCGTAACCCGGAGAAGGCGCTTTTTACATTTAAACAGGTGCAATTGATATGCGAACGTATGCTGAAGGAGCGAGAAGATGAGATACGTGAAAAATACAATGCTGTGCTGACTACGAAGCTCGCCGAGCAGTATGATGCGTTTGTAAAATTCACTTACGATCAGATACAGAGGCGCTATGAAGCCACGCCAAGCTGTGAGTATAAATTTTAGTTGCATGTACCTACATATTTTCAGTGTCGAACATAATAATAGGGTCGTAAAATTTTGGCGTATTTGTTTAATGTTTATTACTTTTTTATTTATAAAAGTAAAGATTGCTTTTTATCTAACAAAAACCATACAAATAAAAGTTTCAAAATTTGTGCAGAAATTATAAAAATTCGGCAAGGTTTCTGCAAAATTTCAAATTTTTTAATCAGAATCTTTAGAAAGAAAGGTAGCTCATTAATTTTAGGTACAATAACTTCTGCAAAGTTTCAGAACTTTAAATCAAAACCCTTAGAAAAAATGAAGCCCATTAAATTTTAGTAAAATAAATATCAGCTTTCAAGTTGCGTTTTGACAATTTTATTGTCGATAGTTTAACGCCTTTTCTTACATATAGAATAGTTTTCCGATCTACGTGCTACAATAGTGCATACCAAAGTTTTTTCTACAGACTCTGATTAAGAAGTTTGAAATTTTGGTGAAACTTTGCCGATTTTTTTATAATTTTTGCACAAAACTTGAAATTTGGATTTACATGGTTAGTTTTAGATAATAAGCCAATAATAGAAACAAAAGAGATATTCAAAAATTTTCAAAACGTCGCGACATTTGTAATTTGTACGTATGTAAAAATAGTGTTAATGGTATTGTTTCGAAACAAGCATCATGATTTTTATTTTGTTGCTATCTTCTTAAACGCATTAATGCAAAGCATCAGCCTATTATTTTTTAACTAAAGGCTTAAATAGTATTAAATTTGCGCAACTTTATTGCACATATTGGACATTGATATAAGTCATGATTTGGAAATAAATGAGACTGATGCTTTGCATTTATGCGTTTAAGTGTTTTAGCGTCACGTTTAAATACAATAATATAATAACTTGCACCTAGAAATTGCCTTAAAATGTGTATAAGCAGAAAATTTATTTTTTAATTAATTTCTTCAGTTGTTTATGGCGAACTTTTGTATTTGAACTATATATGCTCATGTTTTCTGTTCATATACAGCTTTTTTAGCACTGGTATGTGTATATGTATGTTTTTCATATCCGGTTTGATACTAGTTCATTGAGGCTGCAGCATACCTTTAGGCATTAGGTATTGTAGGTCACCTCGGCATCTTTAATTATGTACATCCGTTTTAAATGATTTTTGACAAATTATTGATATAAATCGAATACTTATCATTAAAACTACATATAATTGAAATAAATCATTTAACATCCTTAAAACAATCCAGCCTAGTGACCATTAGATTATAATTATTACACCAACCAACCTCTCCGAAATAAACATCACATTTCATAATTATTAGACTAACAAAACTAATAATAATAAGTTTATAAATGATTAGCTATGTATTAATACAGTTAGTTATATAATTCTATCTTTTATTGTCTTTTTCAGATCTTTCATAATCGGACCTCAGGCGTACTTTATTACTAGTCGCTAAGATTTCATCGCAAATATACATAAGTACTGTATGTATATGCGCATTTTTTTTTTTTTTGTTGAAAACTACAATGGAATGGAACGCCCATCCTAACTATTGACAATTTGAAGAAGAGAACTGAAGCGAAAGCATTGAAATATTCGTTTAAATTATGAAAAACGCCCGAAATATAAAATGAAATGGATTGACTCATAAAATTAGCTGGCGTATTTAAGTTTTTGCATTCAATTAAGTCATCGTCTTGAAATACCTTTCCGTTAAGGCAATTCTGCTAAAAATATTACTATAGATAGAAAACAAGGAGCCTCATTGCGAGAGTCGTATCGAAGGCAAGTCGTTGGTCGAGAGTCGAATCGTAAAGAAAATTTCGTGTCATTGCCTAAAATTTCGACTCGACTAGTGTATTAAAGCGGAAAAACTTGGCAGCACTGCATACTTTTCGACGATTTTTGTCGTTTATATTTTTCAGCATGACAGTAGACAATGCCAATGTTGGCGAGTCGTGCAATTTAGCCTAATTTACGTCTTACGCACTGAGGCTGCAACTATAAGTAAATACATCGCAAAACATGTTTGAAAGCGAGTGTTTGTTAAAAATATATATTCTAATTTTTATAGACTGGGTTGTAAGTTATAAAAAACTTTGTGGCAGGCACATGTGAGATATTCGTAAGAACTAATTTTTTCATCACAACCTTTTTTTATTGCAATAATTATTCGAATACAAATTTATTTTTTCACTCAATTATGCATATATGAGAAAACATTCGAATACTTACGAATGAAATTGAAGAAGCAGAACTTATCAGCCAATCGTTCGCTCGCTTTCTTAACATAAAGACGCCGAAAGTATACTAATAAACTTTTAAGCAGTCTGCGCAATATTTAAGCAATTGCAAGCAAATGTAAATTGTTTAAAAAATAAGAATTCAAAGCTTTGAAAGCCATAACAATTCTTTGAACTACACTCGCAGCAAAGAAAGCTGCAAAATTTGAAATAAAACAAAAATAAAGCAAAAAGAAACACAACAAAGCATCAATACAACCAACAAATAAACAACAATTAAAAACCTCAGCATCAGTAAAACATAATTATATACACAAAACTATATATTATATAAACTTAGTATAGTGCAGATATTAGGCTAAACAAATGAATTGATAATATTATTATTTTAATAATAATAATGAAGTGAAGAAAAAAATAAATAAAACTTGGAACTTATTAAAAGTAAATAACC
>NW_023470048.1:0-5089 GCF_013731165.1 Rhagoletis pomonella | reverse complement strand
GGATATTCTTGTATACGAACTCTGGGTCCGACTGAGTCCTACCCCGGTCAAAGAGAGTTTGTTACAAGGTGGCGCCCGAGCAGGGACCTCAATTAGAGGACTGAACATTAAAAGAAGAGTATACAATGGTTCGTACATCATGGATCTATCAGCTACGCAAAGATGAGCTAAATGCGTACGCCATAGAGTTTAACTTACCCACAGAGGGCAGCGTAGATGACATGCGCCGACGCTTTGCCTCTTTAGTGTCTAGCGCAGCAACAGATCCGAAACAAAATCTACGATTCGAGGAGCTAGTGCGTCTTCACAGCCGCACCCCCTCACCTGGGCCAGCCAGCGGCCACCCTGAAGCGCCGCCGAAGTCACCACAGCCACAACCCCCAACCGAGGCTACAAACGTATCAACAGCATCGACCGCTTCAACTCAACACACAGGGACAATTCCCCGAACCACACAATTGCAGTCGATTCCATTGACAAGCTATACCCCCGCCGAAGCAATGGCAAGGGATTTGGTATCACCGTTCGTAACTACCCAGCATCTATCACCATACCGTACGTTAATGGAAACAGTGCGAAGATGGCCAGTACGATACGATGGCGGAGAAGGTGCCCTAGTATTTATCGAGCGCTTGGAAAAAATTGGCGAGAGTGAGCGGCATCGCATGTGACCAGTTGCCAATGGCCATGAACGAAATTCTCAGTGGTAGAGCCCTTATTTGGTATATGCAGTGCGATGAGGATCCAGACAGCTGGACAGCATTTAAACGAAAATTTTTGAAATTCTTTCTTCACGCACGTTTTTTCGAAGAACTTGAAGACCAAATTCGCCAACGTCACCAGAAGCCGAAGGAAAGCTTTAAGGACTATTCGCTCGCCATGACCCAGCTGACCCGGCAAGCCGGTTACTCCGACGCACAGCGGCTAGAAAGAATTTACCTCAATTGTTCTTTTGAATACCAACTTTATATCCGACGGAAAGATTTCCACTCATATGATGAGCTAGTGGAAATGGCAGAAGACTTCGAGGCTATTAGGAAAAATGCTCCGAATCTAGCAGCGCCCCGGACACGAGAAGAACGACTGCGTCAAGTGAATCACCACGAAGACGAAGTAACACCGCCATCACATCCTCGTGACCGACACCTACCCAACAACATAGAACGAGAGAATCGCGTAAACCAGGTGACTCGTGCACCGGCCCCACGAACGATTAATCCAGCAACAGCGTGCCGTCGATGTGGGCAAGATGGGCATCTCGCGACCGGATGCAGGAACGAGCAAGTTATATTCTGCTGGCAGTGCGGTCGCCAAGGTATCCGCACAATCGAATGTTGCCGATCAACGCAACAACAGGGAAACGAGAGGGGTCCAGCCAGACGAGGGGAGGCTGGATCAAGACTAACGCCTCATCACACCTAAAACATCTAGCTTACGACCATCAGCGGGTAACGACGGCAATAATCATTGGCGGTCGCTCAATGATAGCCGTAGTCGACACCGGCGCAACCCGAAGTTTCATCAGCGCAGAGGTGGCCCAGAGTCTCCCACAACGTGAGGCCCATCGAACCCGAGCTAAAATCCAAGTGCGAATGGCGGATGGGTCAATACAAGAGGTACAAGAAGCAGTAAATTCAATAATTCGAGTTGGCGATATGGCAGTGCGACTCAATCTATTGGTAATGGAACAGGTCACCGACCAGATCATTCTCGGCATGGACTTTCTGCGGCACGCCAACACCACCATCAGTTTGGCTGGACAAACAATCATAGGTATGTAACAGTGTGCAGCTGAAGGAGGAAGCGGTGAATACTCCGCGGAGAGTAAACGTAGAATCTACTGTTCAAGACGATAATGCACTAGAAGTCCAGAATGCGGAGTCGTACAAGTACGCAGCGATAGGTCACTACACTAATGCAGCGGGCGAAGGCATACCAAAGCTAAGGTACGACCCGGATAGCAACTCGGTGACAGATCACGAAGAGCAACGAAAAATCAAAGCGTTTCTAGATAAAGAGCTTCGCGAATTCGACGACATAAAAGGTACTCCTACTATTACATCGCACCGTATAACGATGAAGGATGACCAACCGATAAAACAGCGATATTATCCTCGGAACCCAGCGATGCAAAAGGTAATTGACGAAGAAATCGACGCTCTTCTGGCGAAAGGCTGTATTGAACCGTCCAACAGCCCATACAGTGCGCCGATCGTACTGGTTAAAAAGAAGACAGGAAGTTGGCGCCTCTGCATCGATTATCGTCAATTGAATGCACAATCCATACCAGATGCTTACCCGCTGCCACGTATCAACCACACACTCGAGCAACTCCGTAACGCAAAATACATCAGTACGCTAGACCTTAAAAACGGTTACTGGCAAATACCAATGGAGGCCTCCAGTAAACAATACACAGCATTTACCGTCCCAGGCCGTGGATTGTTCCAGTGGCGAGTGATGCCCTTCGGCCTCCACTCAGCTCCAGCAACTTTTCAACGAGCACTCGACGCAGTCATTGGTCCTGACATGGAACCATACGCCTTTGCCTATCTCGATGACATTGTGGTTATCGGGCATACTTTCGAAGAGCATATGGCCAAGCTGCAAGAGGTCCTCGGTCGCTTAAAGGAAGCCAAGCTACGTATTAATCCTTAAAAATGTGCGTTTTTTAAAACCCAAATAAAGTACTTAGGACATGTGATCAGCCAAGAGGGTATCCAAACCGACCCGGACAAGGTCGCCGCCATCCAAACAATGAAGCAGCCTACTAATATAAAAGAACTCAGACAATTCCTTGGAGTTGCATCTTGGTACCGCCGATTTGTTCCAAATTTTGCCAAGGTGGCGCAGCCATTGACGTCACTACTCAAAAAGGGTGTACGTTGGAACTGGAGTGAAAAACAACGAAATTCCTTCGAGGCACTCAAGAACGGCTTGACGGAAGCACCGGTTCTCGCCTGTCCAGACTTTACACAACCCTTCATTTTGCAAACGGACGCCAGTGACTACGGTCTGGGAGTGGTGCTCACGCAAACCATCGGCGAGAATGAGCACGTCATCGCCTACGCCAGCCGCCGATTAAACAAAGCGGAGTCAAACTATTCGCCGACGGAAAAAGAATGTCTCGCCATTGTATGGGGCATTCGAAAGATGCGAGCATACCTCGAAGGATACCACTTTACGGTAGTAACCGATCATCTTTCACTGAAGTGGCTGAACTCCATAGAGAGTCCATCAGGTCGCATCGCACGCTGGGCTCTCGAACTGCAACAATACACATTCGACATTCGATACCGAAGAGGCCAGCTTAACGTCGTCGCCGATGCCTTGTCGAGGAGCCCCCTAGAAACAATACAGATGATTTCCACAGAAGAAGCCGCCGATTTACCTACCAAAGCTGAGAAAGACAAATGGCTCCAGAAGAGACTGAACGAAATGCGCCAACAACCAGAGAAGTGGGCAGACTATATCGAGGAGAACGGTCAGCTGTACCGACACATTCCAGCGCGAACGCAGGACGAAGATATCGCCCCTTGGAAACTCTGCGTGCCAGCGGCGATGCGAAGACGAGTTCTTGAAGAAATCCACAACCAACCCACCGCAGGACACATAGGTATAAGAAAGACAACACACCGCGCGATGGCAAGATACTATTGGCCTGGCATGCTGCGAGATGTCCGCCGATTTGTACGCGGGTGTGCCACATGCCAAATGTATAAACCTAGCCAAGAAGCTCCAGCTGGACGCATGCTTACCCAAGTCGCTGAAGAACCATGGGCCATCGTTTGCGCGGATTTTGTGGGATCACTGCCGCGATCTACCCACGGAAATACTATGCTTTTGGTTCTAATCGATAAATTTTCCAAATGGGTAGAGCTCATCCCCATGCGACAAGCTACAACAGACGGTGTGGTTAAGGCTTTCCGGGAAAGACTTTTATCCAGATTTGGGACACCGAAGATCTTCGTCTCCGACAACGGCGTGCAATTTACCAGCAAGAAGTTCCACAAGTTTCTCAGAGACATTGGTGTCAAGCACCAGTTTACGGCACCATATACACCGCAGGAAAACCCTACGGAGCGGACGAATCGAACCATAAAAACCATCATAGCCCAACTAACAGATGGGATACAAAAACGATGGGACGACCAGTTGCCTGAGATAATGATGGCGGTTAACACCTGCACCTCCGAGACAAACGGTTACTCCCCCGCATTTTTGGTACAAGGGCGCGAACCAAGGCTCCCGCAAACACTGTACGACGAAGTAACTCCTGGAACAGCCCACATCCCAGAGACACCGCAGAATAAAGCCCTGCGTCTCCAAGAAATCTTCAAAATAGTGCGCCGCTGCTACGAGAAATCAGCGCAGGACCAGGCCCGATATTACAACCTTCGCAGAAGACCTTGGAAACCCGAAGTCGGAGAACTAGTCTGGGTCAAAGCCCACCATTTGTCGAAAGCGATAGATGGCTTTTCTGCCAAACTCGGCCCAAAATTTGAAGGACCATTTCGTATCGAGAGTTTTATGTCTCCAGTAATCGTCTCAGTGGCATCCCAAGACAACCCCAGCCGTCAAAGAATGATACATATCAGTAGTATCAAGCCCTACGTTTCACCGTTCGACGACGAACCAACACCGGAAGCTACACCAGTAAAGCAAGATCACAAAGGGGTTGAACAGCAACAATCGAAAGATAATCTTCGGGAACGAGCAGGAGCGAGTAACCGTCACACGCCTCTGCGCCAGCTACGAAGAACCTCCCAACGACTGGCTGACCGTCATCGCCCTCCTAATCGATGGTAAATAACAATGAAAAGCTACACTCTGCATCCAAAAGTTAGCCGCCCTATTAAGCATACAGCGAACAACTCTACCAACCCGATGGCGATCGCCGCAGTGATCCCATCAAGAATGTCATCGATAAGCGATAGCTAACTTGAACACAACTAAGACTTTAACATCCGATGCAGCGATGGAGAAAAGGGTAGAAACATGAACCAACGGGTAAGCAGCTGTCTCCCGAAGAAGGGGTGGGATGTGACGCTCTAAATTATTCGCAAATTGAGGTGTCACAAAACCCTTG
>NW_023470047.1:0-5089 GCF_013731165.1 Rhagoletis pomonella | reverse complement strand
GGATGCCATAAAAAATAGCAGGCTGGATGCCATAAAAAATAGCAGGCCACCTTGTCTTACGGCTAACTCACATCAGAGAACGAATTGCCAACCTAATTTCTGTGCTCGCCCGGACAGAAGGGAAGTACGATGAGGGTAAGGTGCGTTTCTATCAGCGCAAGGGTGGGAAAAGAAGGCATTTTTGGCTCAACAGTCGTGCCAACACTTTCGACAACGGAGTCGACCAGTCCACTTCGCCGCGGCATGGAACATGGTAGTTAGCAGTAGCAGACACTAGCATCGATGCATCCACAAAGTCATTTGGGTGCCCCCTGATCAAAGAACGAAGAACTGATCATGTCGTGATAGACCAGAGTACAGTTGAGAAAGAAGAACCCGAACAATGTATAGGCACGAAGCTCACGTCACTCCTCTCGACCAAGACAACGTGAGATCAGTAATAAGGCAGCTTAAAAACAACAGGGCGACCGGAGTCGACGGCAAACCGGCTGAGGTGTTCAAGCCCTACAGCGAAGAGCCGGTCGGATGCATGTAACAGCCGAAGACTGGTATTTGAGTGTTCCACAAGAAGGAAGATCCTGCCGTTTGCGCCAATTACCGCAGAATAAGCTTTTATAATATTGCGTACAAGATTATGTCGGCAATACTGAGTGAAGCCCTTCACGAACCAACTGATTGGAACTTGTCAGTGTGGCTTCGGATTTGGTAAGTCCAATATTTACCCAATTTAAACCACATCATATTTTTGTCGGTTTCAAAGCCGCTTTTGTTAGCGTGGAGAAAGGCGGGCACGCCATGTTTTGATTTCCCCGCAAAGGTTGAGCACGACCTTCAGATCCGTACAAAATGTCAGGGACCTCCTCTGACACCGGAGCGATGCCCAGATTAGCTCAAAGCTGGCGTGGGACTGTGCTCAACTTTTAATACTCGTCGCAATCAGGAACTTTTTAATTTTTGGATTTGACTACAGCGAAAGTCTTGGAGTCATGGGCAAAGAAGCGGTAGATATTATTGCCACAAAATGGGCAGGTCTCAGGGAATCAAAGGTTCAGGACCCTTCATCGGTCAGCTCCGTTAGGCGGAAGTTTTATATCTATATGTAAATCAACATATGATGTAGGTCACTGGTTCATATTTGGCCCATAAGACCACATAATTAAGTCAGTGAAAAGCCAGAAATAAACTATTAAGACAATATGTATTCAATTTAAAAAATGTTTGGGTATGTGCTGTGGCCAATGGTAATCACCAGTTGCTACCTCCGCATGGCTGTACGTCACGCAGAGCAGAGGACTGATACATCACGCTGGTTGAGCATAATTTAAGGTGCCATCAACTAATTACTTTAAAAAGTATTATTATGTGACACTTGAGAAGTGCATTCGCTTAATTTCTTATATGAAGTTTTCGCACATACAGCTGTTCACTTATTTTGCTGCCTTTTTTATGCGGATTTATCGAGGATGTAGTATGCATCTAGGCGCTAGGTGTTAGAAACCGCTTAAAACCTGGATAAGTGCGGAAAGCATAACAGACAGGCTGAGTCCTTAATCTCGGAAATATCAACAGAGGGAACCCGAGCAAGCACTCCTTTAATTTAGAAGCCACGATTTAAGTATTGTTATAGGGTTTCGTACTGGTCCTTAAAGGGTTAGCTCATGAGATTCCGTAATAATACGTGGATTAAAGAAGACCTTTGACCAAATATAGGTGTCCTGCACCCTTCTCTAAATCTTATCTAGGAAAAGTTAAATATCTGTGGTCATAAGCAATAACCTACTATATAGAGAGCAATAGCATACCATATAGAGAGTATTTATGCATATCGAAATTCGCGAAAAAAAATTTCTTGTGCAGCTTATGCTACTTTTGCTTCACTGTGCTAACAAGCAGTACAATGATTTCCAATGAAACCATTATAAGTTAGGCGTACATACCCGCTTAAAAAAGCATCGTGCTCCCTGAATATTTTCAGTGCCCTGTGCCTCCATCGCCGCGGTCAAGTAGTGCAACACACAAGGGCTCTTTACCTTGTACATACATACATATGTATGTATGTATATAGTACACATACCTATATACAACTTATTACTCGTCGATCGGTACTTGCCGCTCACTGTGCACTCTATGATTAGCTGAGCTTTGGCGTTGATCATGTAAAGGTCGTTAAATAACGACATGATATATGCGAATTTAGGAAAAATCGCTGTTGTAATATCCGTACACTCACACAGTCAGCCATGGCTCTTATGATTGGCTCACAAATGATATTGCTTTGCTTTGGTGGTGGCTGTCATCATAGCTGCCCATAGCAATGCAATCTTTTGCTACAACACACAGCACATACATAAATATTCGATTTGTAGCTTATGAATATATGTTTAGCAAATCCACTTTGTCTACATATTTACATACTTTCATTTACAATTGATTGTTCAATGGCCAGCGTGGCAATGTCACCAACAGTCGAATAATACTCATTTAGCCGATGTTTCGATTGCAACATTGTTGCAATTCTACTTCTATTCCACAAGTTATTGCCAATTGGCACACCATGCTGCAACAAATGACCGCTGCTGCGTAGTTGTTGTTGCAGCAAGCAAAAATAATTGTAAATGCGATGCGATATGTTGCTTACAGCGATATTTTGTTTTGCGTTTTGTCGGGGTTAGGTTATTCGAACTTTATATGCCCCCGTGCACATTAGAGTGGTCCAATTTTTGTATGGAAGAAAAAAATGTCATGCTAGAAAACGGGGTACCCCCTTAGTTTTTTTCCTTTTGATATTTGTAATAACTATACCAACTTTCAATTTTCTACTCTAACCAATACTGGGCGCTTAATGACCTTGAAATGCGCTACTTAATCGCTGTGAAACTGGCAAAAATATTGGTGATTTTTATAAAAAGTTACTGTTACCATGACAACTAAAGCTTGCGCTATATTTCTATATAATTTAAATTTGAAATGTTTTAGGTTGCTTAAAAAGTTTTTTGGTTAATATATCTACGTAAGTATATGTATACAATACTTCTAGAGTAAAAGCGTAAAGTTTAATACCAGCACCTCTTTCGGCAAGAGGAAAAATTTTGGAAGGTGCTCCAAATCCTATCTCAAAAAAAAAAAATTTTTTTTTGACCACTCTAATGCACATGTGTGCATATGTATGTATGTTTGTATGGTTTATGTAGCCAACGCTTTAACATTTGGAAAAACTGTAAGATTTTTACATATACATATGCACATATGTACATACTAGAGATGCCAGATCGAAATAAAAATAATCAATGCAGAAAGAAATCGTCAACAAAATTAATCGATCTCCCAAGATTTTAAAAACATACATTGTTAATATGAGAAAAAAAACAAAATTCAATGGGCTACAAAACTGCAAGCTCAATTTTTCATCTATTGATTAAATTTTTTAATTACTAATTACGGAATGCGAAATTTTAATGAAGATTTGCACAAAGTTTGGAATTCCAATTTTTGGAGTTTTTCTTGTAGTATTACCCATAATTTTATTAAGAGTTATTTTCAAGAGGCTTACCTGAGGAGCCCTGTAGTCGGCGGAGAAAGAGAGGCAGGTTATTGAATTCGTTGGTGTTTGCTCTCTCAAATTAGAAAGGTGGGAGCTACCAAGCCCCCTAAACTTTTTTGTACCAGCCTCAAATTAAAATTTTTTTACAAATTAATAGATTTTCTAAGGCAAAACGCCGACGAAATTTTTTGAATCGACTCACAGATTGAATCGGAACTAAAAAATCTACAAAAAAATTGAATCGGAACGGCTCGATTAATCGATCTTCGAGTTCAAAACGGCATCTCTAATACATATATACATACATATGTATGTGCGAGTCTAAATGGTACTAACAACGAACTTTCGTCACGTTTTTTTTTACATTCTTGCGTTGTTTAGATTTTATTGACCACGAGTCCATCGAAATTTATTAAAAGTGAAGAAATCATTGATAATATGTATGTATGCATGAAGAAAATAGACACATATGTGGATATAACAAAAGTGTTAATGTGTCAGTCACTCAACTTGAGCCTCTCACAGCACGCCCACGTGAGGGTAGATCAGTGAAATCCGCCTCGCATATAAGTTTTAAAGTTATAGCGGAGTATTTTATGAGCAATGACTATATCGTACGGCCACTCTCGAAGTGATGGTAAAAACCCTAAGCCATCTCGGAGTTTAAATCAACTTAGAAAGGCATATATGTGTGACGGAACTCTCGCAGCGGAGTGGAGTAGTGCGTAGGATAAGTAAAGGTACGCATCCAGGGGTGGCGTACTCTCAACTTTTCTCTGGACTGTCGTCGACAGTAAGGCCTGCGAGAAGCTGGGAACAAGGGGCTATTAGCCTATGCCGAAACATAGCGCTTATCGTGAGAAGTAAGATTTTGGATACACTGTATGATCCCATCCAAGGCTACATAAAGTTAGTCACTAGTTCCACCGCTAGCCGCCGACTTGCTACTAACCCTGGTAAGACCGAGCTCATCAGGCGGTAGAAGACGCCTAATGTTTAACTTCCTTTGATCGATGGCATTCGACTTGTGCGCTACGAAGGGGTTAACTAATTAGACGTGGCAGGAAGCTATCCGGGTAGCTAAAAAAGGGCATATGTTACTCGATACTGCTGCGGCATATGAGCACTCGTCTATTTTTCGTAACTTTAGATTATATCTGGAGAACTTGTTTGATTCATGCCGATGTTGGCTCCGAATGGATGCTTCTCTAAATACATCGCTCCCATCGTGATTAGAAGGCTTAATTTTTATTATTACAGCCAAACGGCAATCAGGACTCGAAACACGGCATCCGTGATCGAATGAAACTCGATTCGAAATTTCATTTTGAAATTCCGACATTCAGTAACGATGCCGCCTTTTCAGTATACATTTTTTTGGAGAGGAAACAGCTGACGTTTCCATCATGGATGCCGTGATTCGGGCCCAAGTCATAGTGTATAGAGCGAATAAAGTTAATCAGGGAATACTTGAATTTTCTCTCAGTTCAAATTAGGCGGATTTGGACTCTAGCGCACTGTGACATTGTAAGAGGATATTTCCCCTGC
>NW_023470046.1:0-5089 GCF_013731165.1 Rhagoletis pomonella | reverse complement strand
GTGGATACTGGAGCGACACATTCCATTATTCGACCGGATTTGGCCACTTTTTATGTGAAGCCACTACCTGGAGCAAAGCTGCAGACTGCAACTGGTGAATGCACCCAAGTATTAGGAGAAGTACCATGCGAGGTAATAATCGACGATTGGGCCTCGTACACTAAGTTTATAGTGGCAGACATTGTGGATGAAGTCATCATCGGCGTGGATTTCTTACTTGGCCAAGGCATGAAGATTGACCTCCAGAGAATGATCCTGACAGATCGTCACAGGAAAGTGCCACTTAGGGTTGGTTACGACAGCCAGTACTGCAGTAGACGGTTAGTCTTAGAGGAAGTGTCGACAATTCCACCAGAAACGGAAGCGGTTAGTTGGGCGGAGGTTGGCAGTGATGGAGACGGAGTGGTTTTACCAGGAGAAGGAAGCGGTTCACTGATACAGAAAAAGCGTGACGGTTCCGCTAGCTCAGTGAAGAAGAGGTCGCAACAAGGAAGTGGTCATGGCGAGCCAGGCAGTGTTTCCGGCAGGAGGAAAGCCACTGAACCACGTTGCAATGGTGATACGCCGGTGGCCGGAAATGGAAGCGGCTGTGGTAGCAGTAGGCGCGCTTTGAAGTGTCCTGAAAAAGGTGGTCGGAAAAAGCGAGCAGTTAAGCCGGAAGCCAAGGGTGAGATTATTCATGTCCGGTCAATGAAGTTAGCATCGGCGGAAGAGCGAGATACGAAACGACGGCGGGAGTTTCAGCGTAAGGATCCGGATGTAACAAGATGTGCTGAAGGCAGTGAAGCACGAAGGCGGGAGTCAGGGTGCCAGGGACAGATGATGCGGCATAGATCCGAAAAGGGTGCCCACGAGAAGAGACATGGTCTGGTCACCACCAGTGGCCGGCAGAAGCACGACCATGTGAGATGGTGCACTCCCGGAGATAAGCCGGAAGCAATGTCCAGTAACGCTCTGTGGTTGTACATGTCGCAGCAGAAGAAAAGATTTACCTCCAAACAAAGACTTGACTGGAAAGATCCGTTGAAGATTGACAAACGGCTGAAGGACGCAGTGCATCAAATCCAGACAATGGGGAGACCGAGGACCAAGATGAAAGTGGTCCACTTGGAAAGACTTGCAGCGGTTGGAGCGGCAAGTGTGTCTGATCGAGACGATCAGACTTAGGTGGAGGGCAGTGTGGCGAATACTGCGGCAACACAAAGCGAACAACGAGAAATAGGCAGAATGTTCGAGGAATGACGTAGAATGTTCCACAAAGAGAAACGTCAAGTTGGATGAACACTGCGAACAGCGAGAGAAAGAGAATGAGCGATAAACTTCAGAATGTTCTAGAGTTGCCATAAGTGCCAGCGCAGGTATATAAGGGCGCCGCCACCGCGAGGTGAGTGAGTTACAAGTCAGCAAGCTACAAATAAAGTGAGCGGAGAATTGAGTGGCGAATAAGCAAGCTATAAGTTTAATTGTGTTAACAAGTAGTAAAGCGTTGTTATTGCTTTAACAAGTATTGTAAAGTGTTTTTTACTGTATTAGCAAGTATTGTAAATTGTTTGTTGTACAATACAGTTAATTGTACTACAATTTGGTCAACGTTAGCATTTATTTAACAATCCAGCGATACGAGCCCGAGCATATTTGGGTAATCCGGACGAGGGTTCAAGGATAATCGTAACAATTGGTGTTAGAAGTGGGATTGTTAAATAAATCCCGAAGAAGAAACTACTAAAAATGGCGAAAATTCAGGACTTAAAAATTGAGGAGCTGAAACAGGAGTTGGAAAAGCGTAATTTGGCCACCTCCGGAAGAAAAGTGGAATTGTTATCCCGGTTGCGAGAGGCTATGGAAGCTGAAGGCATCGACGTGGACAAATACGACTTCCAAGGTAAACCCGACGATACATCCGCAAAGGACGAACAGAAGGATGAGGCTGCATGTTCGTCAAAGGATGTGCAACAGACATCCGGGAAGGTTGAAGAACAGCAAAATGCTCCTTGTTCATCAACAGGTATGGACATGAACACGTTATTGGCTGCCATGTCACAGATGATGCAGGAACAGAGGTCGCAGTTGTCGTCAGACGTTTCCTCACAGATGCAAGCCTTGGAAACACGCATATCTTCCGAGGTATCAGCGCAGGTGTCATCGCAGGTGTCATCCCGGTTAGAAACTCAGCTACAGGCACAGGAGACACGCATATCATCACAGCTGGAAGCACAGGATGAAAAAATTACACAAATACAGGACAAACTTGAAGAGAGACAGGAGAAAGTCGAGGCTAAGGTAGAAGAGTTGGAAGGTCGCCTCCGAGATATGCAGTTGAATCGTCCACCTTCTTCGACCAGCGCGCCCAAGGTAAAGACTCCATCCTTTGACGGCACGATTCCTTTCCAAGTCTTTAAGCTCCAGTTCGAAAAGACGGCTACAGCTAACAACTGGAGCATGGACGATAAATCCACTGCTCTGTTCGTGGCATTAAAAGGACCTGCAGCGGAAATATTGCAGACTATTCCCGACTGTGAAAGGAACAGTTACGATGCCTTAATGGGTGCAGTGGAGAGACGTTATGGTAGCGAGCACAGGAGGCAGATTTACCAGATGGAGCTGGAGAATCGCTGCCAGAAATCCAACGAGACTCTACAGGAATTCGCCTCCGAGGTTGAAAGGTTGGCTCATTTGGCAATTGGAGATGCATCTGGCGAGCACCTCGAAAGAGTAAAAATCCAGAGGTTCATCAACGGAATGCGGGACGTGTATACCAAGCGAGAGACGTACGCGAATCCAAAGCCAACATTTGCTGAAACTGTCTCGTATGCTCAGACGCGTGAAACGGCGGCGCTCCTAAGTAGACCAGCCTACAAAGCACATCGCGTGGAAGTGGAAACACCGGACGAGACAAATGAAATGCTGAAGAAGATTATCCAACTGCTGGGCGAGAAAAAGCATGGTTCTGGCAAATGTTTTAAATGTGGAAAGTCAGGCCACTTCGCCCGCGATTGCAGCGCAAGTCCCAATGGTCTCAACAATTCAGCAGGACGCAAACGCAGGGCTGAAGGAGACGAAGCCAACTCCAATCAGTCGTTAAACTGAAACGAGCCAGCAGGAAGGGCCGCGTGCTGGCTCCAGAAGTTGAAGGGCCCATAATCTCCGTCTCACAAATTGGCCGGAATGCGAGCAACCTCACTATTGGTGGATGTGTGAATGGGCAGGAGAGAGTACTGACCGTGGATACTGGAGCGACACATTCCATTATTCGACCGGATTTGGCCACTTTTTATGTGAAGCCACTACCTGGAGCAAAGCTGCAGACTGCAACTGGTGAATGCACCCAAGTATTAGGAGAAGTACCATGCGAGGTAATAATCGACGATTGGGCCTCGTACACTAAGTTTATAGTGGCAGACATTGTGGATGAAGTCATCATCGGCGTGGATTTCTTACTTGGCCAAGGCATGAAGATTGACCTCCAGAGAATGATCCTGACAGATCGTCACAGGAAAGTGCCACTTAGGGTTGGTTACGACAGCCAGTACTGCAGTAGACGGTTAGTCTTAGAGGAAGTGTCGACAATTCCACCAGAAACGGAAGCGGTTAGTTGGGCGGAGGTTGGCAGTGATGGAGACGGAGTGGTTTTACCAGGAGAAGGAAGCGGTTCACTGATACAGAAAAAGCGTGACGGTTCCGCTAGCTCAGTGAAGAAGAGGTCGCAACAAGGAAGTGGTCATGGCGAGCCAGGCAGTGTTTCCGGCAGGAGGAAAGCCACTGAACCACGTTGCAATGGTGATACGCCGGTGGCCGGAAATGGAAGCGGCTGTGGTAGCAGTAGGCGCGCTTTGAAGTGTCCTGAAAAAGGTGGTCGGAAAAAGCGAGCAGTTAAGCCGGAAGCCAAGGGTGAGATTATTCATGTCCGGTCAATGAAGTTAGCATCGGCGGAAGAGCGAGATACGAAACGACGGCGGGAGTTTCAGCGTAAGGATCCGGATGTAACAAGATGTGCTGAAGGCAGTGAAGCACGAAGGCGGGAGTCAGGGTGCCAGGGACAGATGATGCGGCATAGATCCGAAAAGGGTGCCCACGAGAAGAGACATGGTCTGGTCACCACCAGTGGCCGGCAGAAGCACGACCATGTGAGATGGTGCACTCCCGGAGATAAGCCGGAAGCAATGTCCAGTAACGCTCTGTGGTTGTACATGTCGCAGCAGAAGAAAAGATTTACCTCCAAACAAAGACTTGACTGGAAAGATCCGTTGAAGATTGACAAACGGCTGAAGGACGCAGTGCATCAAATCCAGACAATGGGGAGACCGAGGACCAAGATGAAAGTGGTCCACTTGGAAAGACTTGCAGCGGTTGGAGCGGCAAGTGTGTCTGATCGAGACGATCAGACTTAGGTGGAGGGCAGTGTGGCGAATACTGCGGCAACACAAAGCGAACAACGAGAAATAGGCAGAATGTTCGAGGAATGACGTAGAATGTTCCACAAAGAGAAACGTCAAGTTGGATGAACACTGCGAACAGCGAGAGAAAGAGAATGAGCGATAAACTTCAGAATGTTCTAGAGTTGCCATAAGTGCCAGCGCAGGTATATAAGGGCGCCGCCACCGCGAGGTGAGTGAGTTACAAGTCAGCAAGCTACAAATAAAGTGAGCGGAGAATTGAGTGGCGAATAAGCAAGCTATAAGTTTAATTGTGTTAACAAGTAGTAAAGCGTTGTTATTGCTTTAACAAGTATTGTAAAGTGTTTTTTACTGTATTAGCAAGTATTGTAAATTGTTTGTTGTACAATACAGTTAATTGTACTACAATTTGGTCAACGTTAGCATTTATTTAACAATCCAGCGATACGAGCCCGAGCATATTTGGGTAATCCGGACGAGGGTTCAAGGATAATCGTAACAATTGGTGTTAGAAGTGGGATTGTTAAATAAATCCCGAAGAAGAAACTACTAAAAATGGCGAAAATTCAGGACTTAAAAATTGAGGAGCTGAAACAGGAGTTGGAAAAGCGTAATTTGGCCACCTCCGGAAGAAAAGTGGAATTGTTATCCCGGTTGCGAGAGGCTATGGAAGCTGAAGGCATCGACGTGGACAA